>NW_027127310.1:0-13000 GCF_037325665.1 Littorina saxatilis
TTTTTCATTGTGTAAGGAACAGCATGTTGTTCTACATGAAATATTTAAATGACAGGTACAGTAAAACACTTGTAGAAGTTGCATATTAATGGCAGAGTGGCTGCTTTCTTATTTGGGAACCCAGTTTTCTGTGTTTCCATTGATCATCAATAGCAAGGGCTTGCTTGTATTCCAAAAGAAACTGTTTTACTGTACTGGTCATTGTACATATTCCGAGTAGAACCGCGGACCATTAAAGTCAACATGCCAAGTACATGACCCCCTCCATTATGATCAGCTCTTCTTCCCCGCACTGCTACACATCACTCAGTGACTGTTACCGGGGTGTGTGTGAGATGGAGTGTTATACATCACTGAGTGACTGTTACCGGGGTGTGTGTGAGATGGAGTGCTATACATCACTGAGTGACTGTTACCGGGGTGTGTGTGAGATGGAGTGTTACACGTCACTCAGTGACTGTTACCGGGGTGTGTGTCAGATGCAGTGCTACACGTCACTGAGTGACTGTTACCGGGGTGTGTGTCAGATGGAGTGTTACACATCACTGAGTGACTGTTACCGGGGTGTGTGTCAGATGGAGTGTTACACATCACAGAGTGACTGTTACCGGGGTGTGTGTCAGATGCAGTGCTACACGTCACTCAGTGACTGTTACCGGGGTGTGTGTCAGATGGAGTGTTACACGTCACTCAGTGACTGTTACCGGGGTGTGTGTCAGATGCAGTGTTACACGTCACTCAGTGACTGTTACCGGGGTGTGTGTCAGATGCAGTGTTACACGTCACTCAGTGACTGTTACCGGGGTGTGTGTCAGATGCAGTGTTACACATCACTGAGTGACTGTTACCGGGGTGTGTGTCAGATGGAGTGTTACATATCACTGAGTGACTGTTACCGGGGTGTGTGTCAGATGGAGTGTTACACGTCACTCAGTGACTGTTACCGGGGTGTGTTTCAGATGCAGTGTTACACGTCACTCAGTGACTGTTACCGGGGTGTGTGTCAGATGCAGTGTTACACATCACTGAGTGACTGTTACCGGGGTGTGTGTCAGATGGAGTGTTACACGTCACTCAGTGACTGTTACCGGGGTGTGTGTCAGATGGAGTGTTATACATCACAGAGTGACTGTTACCGGGGTGTTTGTCAGGTGGACTGTTACACATCACTTAGCGACTGTTACCGGGGTGTGTGTCAGATGGAGTGTTACCCATCACAGAGTAACTGTTGCCGGGGGGTGTGTGTCAGATGCAGTATTACCCATCACTGAGTGACTATTACCAAGGTGTGTGTCAGATGGAGTGTTACACATCTCTGAGTGACTGTTACCGGGGGTTGTGTCAGATGGAGTGTTACACATCTCTGAGTGACTGTTACCGGGGTGTGTGTCAGATGGAGTGTTACACACCACAGAGTGGCTGTTACCGGGGTGTGTGTCAGGTGGAATGTTACACATCACACAGTGACTGTTACCGGGGGTTTGTCAGATGGAGTGTTACACATCACAAAGTGAATGTTACCGGGGTGTGTGTCAGATGGAGTGTTACACATCACTGAGTGACTGTTACCGGGGTGTGTGTCAGATGAAGTGTTACACATCACAGAGTGACTGTTACCGGGGTGTGTGTCAGGTGGAGTGTTACACATCACACAGTGACTGTTACCGGGGTGTGTGTCAGATGCAGTGTTACACATCACTGAGTGACTGTTACCGGGGTGTGTGTCAGATGGAGTGTTACACATCCACAAAGTGACTGTTACCGGGGTGTGTGTCAGATGGAGTGTTACACGTCACTCAGTGACTGTTACCGGGGTGTGTGTCAGATGCAGTGTTACACATCACTGAGTGACTGTTACCGGGGTGTGTGTCAGATGGAGTGTTACACGTCACTCAGTGACTGTTACCGGGGTGTGTGTCAGATGCAGTGTTACACATCACTGAGTGACTGTTACCGGGGTGTGTGTCAGATGGAGTGTTACACATCCACAGAGTGACTGTTACCGGGGTGTGTGTCAGATGGAGTGTTACACGTCACTCAGTGACTGTTACCGGGGTGTGTGTCAGATGCAGTGTTGCACATCACTAAGTGACTGTTACCGGGGTGTGTGTCAGATGGAGTGTTACACATCACAGAGTGACTGTTACCGGGGTGTGTGTCAGATGGAGTGTTACACATCACAGAGTGACTGTTACCGGGGTGTGTGTCAGGTGGAGTGTTACACATCACAGAGTGACTGTTACCGGGGTGTGTGTCAGGTGGAGTGTTACACATCACTGAGTGACTGTTACCGGGGTGTGTGTCAGGTGGAGTGTTACACATCACAAAGTGACTGTTACCGGGGTGTGTGTCAGATGGAGTGTTACATATCACAGATTGACTGTTACCGGGGTGTGTGTCAGATGCAGTATTACCCATCACTGAGTGACTGTTACCGGGGTGTGTGTCAGATGGAGTGTTACACATCACAGAGTGACTGTTACCGGGGTGTGTGTCAGATGGAGTGTTACACATCACAGAGTGACTGTTACCGGGGTGTGTGTCAGATGGAGTGTTACACATCACAGAGTGACTGTTACCGGGGTGTGTGTCAGATGGAGTGTTACACATCACTGAGTGACTGTTACCGGGGTGTGTGTCAGATGGAGTGCTGCACATCACGAAGTGACTGTTACCGGGGTGTGTGTCTGGTGGAGTGTTACACATCACAGAGTGACTGTTACCGGGGTGTGTGTCAGGTGGAGTGCTACACATCACAGATTGACTGTTACCGGGGTGTGTGTCAGGTGGAGTGTTACACATCACACAGTGACTGTTACCGGGGTGTGTGTCAGATGGAGTGTTACACATCACAGAGTGACTGTTACCGGTATGTGTCAGATGCAGTGTTATACATCACAGAGTGACTGTTACCGGGGTGTGTGTCAGGTGGAGTGTTACACATCACAGAGTGACTGTTACTGGGATGTGTGTCAGATGGAGTGTTACACATCACAGAGTGACTGTTACAAGGGTGCGTGTCAGATGGAGTGTTACTTATCACTGAGTGACTGTTACCGGGGTGTGTGTCAGATGGAGAGTTAGACATCACTGAGTGACTGTTACTGGGGTGTGTGTCAGGTGGAGTGTTACACATCACAGAGTGACTGTTAACGGGGTGTGTGTCAGATGGAGTGTTACACATCACTGAGTGACTGTTACCGGGGTGTGTGTCAGCTGGAGTGTTACACATCATTGAGTGACTGTTACCGGGGTGTGTGTCAGATGAAGTGTTAGACATCACTGAGTGACTGTTACCGGGGTGTGTGTCAGATGGAGTGTTACACATCACTGAGTGACTGTTACCGGGGTGTGTGTCAGATGGAGTGTTACATATCACTGAGTGACTGTTACCGGGGTGTGTGTCAGATGGAGTGTTACACATCACAGAGTGACTGTTACCGGGGTGTGTGTCAGATGGAGTATTATACATCACAGAGTGACTGTTATCGGGGTGTGTGTCCGATTGAGTGTTATACATCACTGAGTGACTGTTACCGGGGTGTGTGTGAGATGGAGTGTTATACATCACTGAGTGACTGTTACCGGGGTGTGTGTGAGATGGAGTGCTATACATCACTGAGTGACTGTTACCGGGGTGTGTGTGAGATGGAGTGCTATACATCACTGAGTGATTGTTACCGGGGTGTGTGTCAGATGGAGTGTTATACATCACTGAGTGACTGTTACCGGGGTGTGTGTCAGATGGAGTGTTACACATCACTGAGTGACTGTTACCGGGGTGTGTGTCAGATGAAGTGTTACACATCACAGAGTGAATGTTACCGGGGTGTGTGTCAGATGAAGTGCTTCACATCACTGAGTGACTGTTATCGGGGTGTGTGTCAGGTGGAGTGTTACACATCACTGAGTGACTGTTACTGGGGTGTGTGTCAGATGGAGTGTTACACATCAAAGAGTGACTGTTACAAGGGTGCGTGTCAGATGGAGTGTTACTTATCACTGAGTGACTGTTACCGGGGTGTGTGTCAGATGGAGAGTTAGACATCACTGAGTGACTGTTACTGGGGTGTGTGTCAGATGGAGAGTTAGACATCACTGCGTGACTGTTACCGGGGTGTGTGTCAGATGGAGAATTAGACATCACTGAGTGACTGTTACTGGGGTGTGTGTCAGATGGAGTGTTACACATCAAAGAGTGACTGTTATCGGGTTGTGTGTCAGATGGAGTGTTACACATCACTGAGTGGCTGTTACCGGGGTGTGTGTCAGATGGAGTGTTACACATCACTGATTGACTGTTACCAGGGTGTGTGTCAGATGGAGTGTTACACATCACTGAGTGGCTGTTACCGGGGTGTGTGTCAGATGGAGTGTTACACATCATTGAGTGACTGTTATCGGGGTGTGTGCCCGATGGAGTGTTAGACATCACTGAGTGACTGTTACCGGGCTGTGTGTCAGATGAAGTGTTAGACATCACTGAGTGACTGTTACCGGGGTGTGTGTCAGATGAAGTGTTACCTATCACTGAGTGACTGTTACCGGGGTTTGTGTCAAATGGAGTGTTACCTATCACAGAGTGACTGTTACCGGGGTTTGTGTCAGGTGGAGTGTTACACATCACAGATTGACTGTTACCGGGGTGTGTGTCAGATGGAGTGTTATACATCACAGAGTGACTGTTACCGGGGTTTGTGTCCGATTGAGTGTTAGACATCACTGAGTGACTGTTACCGGGGTGTGTGTGAGATGGAGTGCTATACATCACTGAGTGACTGTTACCGGGGTGTGTGTGAGATGGAGTGCTATACATCACTGAGTGATTGTTACCGGGGTGTGTGCCAGAAGCTGTTGAAATGCACTACTCCCATCAACAGTCATCTTTGTTTTGTGTATGCATCTACCGTCCTCCCCCCCAGCAAAAAGAACGGTTTGAAAGACACGGATTTCTTGAACGAACTCCCAGACCTTCTTGAAATGTACCACACAAAGAAACACTTGTTTGTTGGTGATTTTAATTGTCACTTCGACGCACAGGCAAACAGTTCAGTGAACCGAGTAAAGACATTTCTAAAGGACTATAGTCTTGTTCAGCTGATCAATGAACCCACACATACAGATGGTCACACTCTTGACTGGCTTGTTGTGCGTGAGGCCGACAATCCAACAAGCTCATTTTCTGTGAGAGACTGTCAGATATCCGACCACTCAGCTCTTTTCTTCAACATCAGCATTCAGAAGCCCAAGCCTGCAGTAAGAACGGTCACGTCACGAAACCTGAAGAAGATGAACGTGGACAAGTTCAGGGAAGACGTGAGGGTGGTGGCCGCCTCCACTGCTGCCGACACGCCAGACACAGACCTCTTGATGGTCTTCAACACCTGTCTACGTCAGCTGATGGACAGCCACGCCCCCCTTGTCACCAGGCAAGTCACTGATCGTCCCTCAGCCCCATGGATGTCCGAAGATATAAAGGACCACAAACGGCTCGTACGCAAGTGGGAGAGGTTATGGAGAACGTCAGGCCTGACAGTTCACCGTCAGATTTATCGTCAACAGCTTGACGACATCAAAGCTCTCCACACCAGTGCCAAGCAGGAATACTATACATCCCGCCTCGCTGAGTGCAAAGACACCAAGGCTCTGTTTTCTGTAACAGATGAGCTATTCGCGAAGAAGAAAGCCACTGCCCTCCCTCAGTTGATTCCCCCATCAGAACTCCCCGAGACTTTCAGCAATTTCTTTGACCAGAAGATCTCTGACATTCGCAAAGGTCTCGACTCATCCAAAACACAAATGTCCTTCGCCGCATTTTTAGGGACCCCGCTTACACGGTTTAGCCCTGTTTCTGAGAAGTTTGTTTTTGAACTTATTTCAAAATGTGCTCCAAAATCCTGCACACTTGACCCCATTCCCACGTCACTCATGAAAACTTGCCTTGATTTTCTTGTTCCTGTTGTAACGAGAATCTTAAACCTTTCTCTTCAGTCTGGGTCTGTGCCTGCACAGTTTAAAGAGGCAGTCATAACACCACTTCTAAAAAAGCCAGGCCTTGACACGGAGTGCTTAAAGAACTATAGACCCATTTTAAGTTTGTGCTAGCGCAGCTCCAAGAACATCTGCTGAGTAATGATCTTGTGGACGTCCATCAGTCCGCATACAAGAAAAATCATAGCACAGAAACCGCTCTTCTTTACGTAACTGACAAGCTGCTGACCAGTGCTGACAACACGGAAGTGTCTGTGCTCGCACTCTTGGACCTCTCGGCGGCATTTGACACCATCGACCACGACGTCCTCCTAAAGAGACTACAGTTCACGTTTGGAATTGCCGACAAAGCCTTCCAGTGGTTCGTGTCATGTCTCTCTGAACGCTTTCAAAGAGTACAAATAGGTCAAAAAGAATCATCCCCTGTTCCCCTGAAGCACGGAGTACCTCAGGGCTCTGTTCTAGGCCCGGTTCTGTTTACACTATACACACAGGACCTATCTGACGTCATCTCGAGGCATGGCTGCGAACACCACAAGTATGCCGACGACACCCAAATAGAGGATTCTGCCCCCCCAGTGATTTTCCAAAAGTGGTTAAAAACACTGTGGGCTGCATTGAGTCAGTTAAAGACTGGATGATAGACAATAAACTCAAGCTGAATGACTCAAAAACTGAGGTGATGCTGTCAGGCTCAAGGCATGCTTTAAATCAGACAGATTGACTGTACTTCCCTGACAATAGGCGACACTCAGATTGTCTCCCAAACCGCTGTTAAGGACCTAGGCGTGTACCTGGACTCTGCTCTGACAATGCAAAAACACATTAGTTTTGTTTGTAAATGTGCCTTTTTTGAGTTGCGCAATATTTCCTCTGTCAGATCATTCCTGACACTCCAAGCCACTGTTCAACTTGTCTCCTCTCTGATCCTGAGTCGACTTGACTACTGCAACTCATTGCTTGCCGGCCTCCCCACTGAAGAACTTGATCGCTTACAGAGAGTCCAGAACAGTGCTGCAAGGCTCATTCTGCAGAAGTCTAAGAAAGACCATGTCACTCCCCTACTTACCACCCTTCACTGGCTTCCTATGAAGTATAGAATCGAGTACAAGCTGGCTCTGTTAGGGTACTACTGTTTTGAGAAATCACTTCCCCCCTATTTGTCCCATTCCCTCAGTATCTACGAGCCATCCCGTTCTCTCAGATCCTCCTCTGAAAAACTCCTTCGCATCCCCAAAACCAGGACCAAGACCTTTGGTGAAAGAACCTTTAGGTACCAGATTCCGACCGTCTGGAACTCGCTTCCAAGTTCTATCCGTGATTCCAGCAGCCTTTCCTCCTTCAAAACACAACTCAAAACATACCTGTTTCGTAAAGCCTTTGCTTAGTCTGAGTAGACTCTCCACAACTCTATTCTGTTTTGGAACTCTCTACCCTGTATTTGCTTTATGGTCTCTTTGTCAATGGTATCTTTGTGTGTGCGCGTGCGTGCGTGTGTGTGTGTATGTGTGTGTGTGTGTGTGTGTGTGTGCGCGTGCGTGCATGTGGGTGTGTGTGTGTGTGTGTGTGCCGTGTGTGTGTGGTGTGTGTGTGTGTGTGTGTGTGGTGTGTGTGTGTGTGTGTGTGCGTGTGTGTGTGTGTGTGTGTGTGTGTGTGTGTACTTTTAACATTGTACGCTAAGTTTTGCTTAGTGCTTGGGTTCTTGGTGTTATGTCTCAGTTAAATGTATGCTTTGTATGCTTGTTGATTTGTGCTAGTTTATTCTATAATGAATTTGTAAAGCGCCTGGAGCCAATTGATGGGACTCGCGCTATAGAAAAGTTATTTATTATTATTATTATTTAAGTTATTGAGACATCCCAGTGCACTAAGGGATTTATAGAGCAAATCGAGAAAATTCATTATTGAACGAAGCGCATAGCGCTGAGTTCAATAATTATTTTCGAGATTTGCTCTATAAATCCCTTAGTGCACTGGGATTGTTTCAATAACGATATTGTCGGTACCGCCAGAGAAAAAAGAAGATACAACACGCACATTTTGCTACGCGCATTTGAATAGGCATAACTGTGTGGTCAGGTCGTATAGAAGATCTACTTTTGTGTGGGCTGTCTCGTGTGTTGTGCTTTCATCACACGCAAACTCTTGTTTTAATTTCTGTTGGTAAATTCCAGTGTAGCGTTAAGCTAAACAGTGATGATCTTTCTCTCATTTGAACTCGGAGAAAGGACTGTGCTTTCAGTTATTTGCGGTTCGAAACCTTCATCGAGCTTCGACAGATTGACTGTGCAGAGTTGTGCCCCTTGCCAAGGTCGACGGAAAGCCCATTTTCAAAATAAACGTGGCATGTTTTTCGTGTGGTATCTTCCCTCATCGGGGAGTCTGGTACGAAATATGAACGGTAAGAATGCTCTGAACACTACACGTATTATATCCCCATCGTTTTATCGTTCACATTTGCCTAACATGTTTATTTGCTGAGCGGGATTTATGTCGTCTGCTAGGCTATTGCACTGAGTCTCATTTCAAAAACAAAAATTGCTCGTCCCGTTGCACTATGAGTCTGCACACATAAAGAAGGCTGGTAATAAGTCTTATATGTGTTAAGAACGTTCTAAACCCTACACGTTTTCGATTCCGATTGTTCTTGCCTTAAAATAAACGGAAAGCATTCATTTACTGAACAGATGCAGTCGTATTTCAGTGTAGTCTGCTACGTGCTGATCTAGCTGCGACGTTATCGGAATAACACTTGTGTTTTCTGTTAGCTGCTGGGAATTGTATACTAACTCATCATTTGGTAATGTGGATAATAAGGTACATGCCACCAACATGGCATAATTATGAGAGGAATCTTCGCAAGTCGAAACTGAAAAATTAGACACAGCGGGTTCTATTTTTAGATCAGTGCAACTGTGGGCGGCACAGGCGCATGCAATCTGTCAGAAAAAAAACACTTCTGCTTTAATTGAAAAGCAGGACATTTATGGTCATAATCATTGGTATTGTGGAGAATATAAGCTACATGTCATTAATTAATTCTGAGGATGAGAGTACAGTCTCGCTTTGGCAAAGGGTGTAAGAATACGCTCTGTGGAAAAGTTAGCGCACTCCAGGAGTGCGCTAACAGATTTAAGCACATCGCCATTAGCCAATCAACTGGTTCACATCAGTCATGTGACACCAGTACTTACTGACAATTATTATTATTATTATTATTATTATTATTATTATTATTATTATTATTATTATTATTATTATTATTATTATTATTTAAGTTATTGAGACATCCCAGTGCACTAAGGGATTTATAGAGCAAATCGAGAAAATTCATTATTGAACGAAGCGCATAGCGCTGAGTTCAATAATTATTTTCGAGATTTGCTCTATAAATCCCTTAGTGCACTGGGATTGTTTCAATAACGATATTGTCAGTACCGCCATAGAAAAAAGAAGATTCCAAGCGCACATTTTGCAACGCGCATTTGAATAGGCATAACTGTGTGGTCAGGTCGTGTACAGTAAAGATCTACTTTTGTGTGGGGTGTCTCAAGTGTGTCGTGCTTTCGTCACACGCATTTTAATTTCTGTTGGTAAATTCCAGTGTAGCGTTAATCTGAACAGTGATGATCTTTCAGAGAGACCTCATTTGAACTCGGAGAAAGGGCTGTGCTCTTCATTATTTGCGATTCGAAACCTCCAGTCGAGCTTCGACGGATTGACTGTGCGGAGTGACTCCCCTTGAATTGACTCGAAGCCGCGGGACTCGACGGTTCGCAACATTTCTCGTGTTATATCTTCACTCATCGGGGAGTCTGATACTAAATATGAACGGTAAGAATGCTCTGAACCCTACACGTATTATATCCCCATCGTTTTTTCGTTCACATTTGCCCAACATGTTAATTTGCTGAGCGGGGTTTATGTCGTCTGCTAGGGCAATCAAACCACTGCATGCAGTCTGCACTGACTGAGTCTGCACGCACGAGGCACGCTGGTAATAAATCTTATAATGGTAAGAACGTTCTGAACCCTACACGTTTTCGATTACGATTGTTCTTGCCTTGAAATAATAATTCGGAAACCATTCATTTACTGAACTGATGCAGTCGTATTTCAGTGTAGTCAGTGCGGCTACGTATGACAGAGTCGATCGAGTCAGTCTTCCAAACTGGTCTAGCTGGTACGTTATCGGAATAACACTTGTGTTTTCTGCTAGCGGGTGGGAATTTTATATTAACTCATCATTTGGTAATGTGGATGATAAGCTACATGCCACTAACACGATGAGAAGAATCTATGCAAGTCGGCGAGAATTAGATGAAACACAGCGGCTTGTATTTTTAGATCAGTGGCAGCCGCACTGTGGCACAGGCACATGCAATCTGTCAGAAAAAAAACACTTCTGCTTTAATTGAGAAGCAGGGAATTTATGGTCATTTGGTATTGTGGAAAATATAAGCTACATGTCAGTAATTAATTCTGAGGATGAGAGCACAGTCTTGCTTAGGTAAAGGGCGTAAGAATACGCTCTGTGGAAAAGTTAGCGCACTCCAAGAGTGCGCTAACAGTTTTAGCGCATCGCCATTAGCCAATCAACTGGTTCACATCAGTCATGTGACACCAGTACTTACTGACAATTATTATTATTATTATTATTTAAGTTATTGAGACATCCCAGTGCACTAAGGGATTTATAGAGCAAATCGAAAAAAAAGTTCATTATTCACTGAGTGACTGTTACCGGGGTGTGTGTCAGATGTAGTGCTACACATCACTTAGCGACTGTTACCGGGGTGTGTGTCAGATGGAGTGCTGCACATCCCAGAGTGACTGTTACCGGGGTGTGTGTGTCAAATGGAGTGTTGCACATCACAGAGTGACTGTTACCGGGGTGTGTGTCAGATGGAGTGTTACACATCTCTGAGTGACTGTTACCGAGATGTGTGTCAGATGGAGTGTTACACATCACTGCGTGAGTGTTACCGGGGTATGTGTCAGATGGAGGGTTGTACAACACTAAGTGATTACCGGGGTGTGTGTCAGGTGGAGGGTTAAAAATCACTGAGTGAGTGTTACCGGGGTGTGTGTCAGATGGAGTGTTACATATCACTGAGTGACTGTTACCGGAATGTGTGTCAGATGGAGTGTTACACATCACAGAGTGACTGTTACCGGGGTGTGTGTGTCAGGTGGACTGTTACACATCACAGAGTGACTGTTACCGGGGTGTGTGTCCGATTGAGTGTTAGACATCACTGAGTGACTGTTACCGGGGTGTGTGTCAGATGGAGTGTTAGACATCACTGAGTGACTGTTACCGGGGTGTGTGTCAGATGGAATGTTAGACATCACTGAGTGACTGTTACCGGGGTGTGTGTCAGGTGGAGGGTTAAAAATCACTGAGTGAGTGTTACCGGGGTGTGTGTCAGATGGAGTGTTATACATCACTAAGTGATTGTTACCGGGACGTGTGTCAGATGGAATGTTAGACATCACTGAGTGACTGTTACCGGGGTGTGTGTCAAATGGAGTGTTACCTATCACTGAGTGACTGTTACCGGGGTGTGTGTCAGATGAAGTGTTACACATCACAGAGTGACTGTTACCGGGGGGTGTGTCAGATGAAGTGCTTCACATCACTGAGTGACTGTTATCGGGGTGTGTGTCAGGTGGAGTGTTACACATCAATACAATACAATACAATACAATAACTTTATTAATCTCTAAAAGAGAAATTGCATTGCTGAGCTTTTGTGTCCGTAATAAAACATACATAAAACATTCACAAATAAACATTTGTTCTTTGTCATTCATACATTCTTGTGTTCTTATACATTTCTTCAATTCATACATCAATATTCTATCATAATTATGTACATACATTTATTCTCTTTTAACAGTCTGTCTTCAAACGCATCTCAGAGAGGGAGGCTAGAGATTTGTGTTGTGCCATAGGTAAAATCATGTGCTTAGCTATGAAGTAATGTTATCACATGTTATTTAAGGAAAATGAGTAAATATATGTACCAAGCGTATAACATCAGCAAAACTGAGAAAATACAGCACATTGGTGTTACGAATGGGTTTTGTAAATTTACTTATGATGTACTCACAAATCACTCATACTCTCTATTCCAGGTTCGACCTCACTCATAACAATAATCAAAAAGGGAAAAATAGTTTAACAATTTACTTTCGTCCTTTGCATCCCAATACTACACCTTACATCTAATGTCAACACGCAAACTATTCAACTGTCAATTCTGGTCATACACAAAATCAATTATCTAACTGGCCTTTACTCGCACACACATGCATACTTCACTTTCTCACGTTACCACATTTGAGTCTTCCATGATGATGACGACGACGACGAATGACACAGGGTAAAGATGAAGACGATGTGCATAATGGCGATAATGTTAACAGGACCAATTGTAGACAACAGAGATGAGGACGGTGACGGTAGACATGCTGGAATGACGAGTGACACTGGATACACGTAGATGCTATTTTACAGTCATGCTCTCATGCTCTCCGCTGCCGAAGGAGACTATGGCGGTGGGGGTTGCCGGATTCATACTTCCTCGGTTCCTCCCTTTTGTCTGACGTACAAAGAAACGACAATAATAAGTCTCTGGTATGTAAACTGGCAATGTTGTATACATATGCATGGAGTTGGCCAGTTTACATAAACACTACTAATAATTCGATACTCTAACTAAATCGGTTATACAACATCAAAGAATATTTACCTCACTTCGGCAAGTCATTCACTCTATTTAACTTCCATCCGTCCTCTGTGACAATTCAGGTAAAAGTGACCGGGACAGCTCACCCGTCCACCAGTTGGGGTGGATTCACAAAAACTTCACGTGCAACGTGACAAGACAAAAATCCGTGGGTGTTTAGGCTGTCAACCCTAGCATCCATAGGTGCTTGCACTTGACATTATATTATACCCAATTAATCAAAATCATGTTCGTAACAATTGGTTATCACATAA
>NW_027127311.1:0-73000 GCF_037325665.1 Littorina saxatilis
TACTAATTTCATCCCTACAATATCCGTTGATTTTGTTTCCTTCTTTTTAATCAGTTTCTAAACAGATTTGTTTTATATTCCACACCGTTTATATGATTTAATTGTAACGGTATTTGTGTGAATCTGACCGGGAAATCTGTTCTGCCAACCTGTACGATGTACGTGTGTATACCTCGGATTCGTATTTAGATGTATTATACCATGAGAGACATGAGAGCCTGGTGGAGCCCGGTGTTTAACTTTGCAACGTTTGACCTTTGTTTGATGGATCCTGAGTAGAATGGGTCCTATTATTTATAATTTTAGAAAAAGGCTGATTGTATTCATTTTCCCGCAATTGTAGAGTTTAACTGCTGTGCTGACAGCCCCACATCATGCACTGCCAACGCTGACTTTTGTTAAGTGTAAAGGGTTAATCACACAAACGATACCGACAATATCATGTAATAACACGCTTATTCGCCAGCCAAAGTGATTTCCTCTCTGTCAATGTTGTTCTGTTTGTTTTGTTTCGTTATGCGCACTTCTTACCTCAGAATAGATACGTAGAGGTTACATGCCGAGTCTCAGTGATTATCAAAAATAATGGTCGAAGTTAGCGGATCATGAAAAATGCGAGCTTTAGCGAGCTTTTTCATGACCGCGAACTGAGACCATTATTTTTTATAATCACTGAGACGAGGTGTGTAACCTCTTTATTCCTCCTTTCTTCAGTTATTCAAAGAAAAGAGGAGTTTTTTTGCGAAAGTTTGATCGAATCCTATTCTCTCAACCAGTCAACCTGCGCAGGCGATCGATTAATGTGCGGTTGTATAGTTCCGTGCAAATCATTCCATTCTGTTAACACTTCTTGTCAGTTTTGCCATTTTGGGCTAAAATCAAGTTCACAGATATGCTGTTATTCTGCTGTGGCGGCAAAGGCAGATATTGTGTGTTCTGTATATGTTTTGGTATCGCTTAGGATAATGTTTTTTCGTCAAATGGGACTAGCAGACGAACTTTTGCACCCGTGTTCCAACGTTAAAAACTGTATGAAGTTCAGTTTTCTGGGGAAAATAGTGTATGAAACCCCTTTATGTTGTTTAAATTGATGATATGTGTGCATTTGGTTGCGTGTGATCTGTTTATTAAATGAAATATTGTTGAAAACTGACCGTCGGATTGCAGTCTGTTGTCGAAGGAACTGAGTGAAAAGAAGGGGAACTACTCTTGTCGCTAGACAAAGTATGAGTTACTTGCCTTGGGAAATTGCTTGTGATGAACGGCTTGAGCACGGCAGATGAGATTCAGAAAACAACCGAACTCATGGATTTTATATGGAGATTCATGTGTTCAGGCCTGTAGTTGTTAATTTAAATGCGGTATGCTTGTATTGTTTGCTCCAGAGATGTATACTTCGTACATTAGAGCGTTCGGAACTTTTCAGTCGCAAAAAGTAGTACCGAAAGTGACAGAACAACCTCTCAACCCATTGCACTATCGAGGATTCAGGCTGTTGCTGGGTCGTTATTTGTTTGGTTGCTGGGTCATTATCGAAAAATAACTACCCCTACAAGTTTACAGAGGTAAAGAAGCAGAGGGGGGAATAAATCTTATTTCTAAGTAGGTGTTAACGTGTTTGTGAGTTGTTGCTTTTTAAACTGCACGCAAAGTCAGAAACACATTTTATTTTATACAGTATGTGATGAATGTTAGTCTACGTTTTGTTTGTTAGGGAGTGGGAATCACAATGTTGTGCTGCAAACACACACACACACACACACACACACACACACACACACACACACACACACATACACACGCACACACGCCCACACACACACACACACACACACACACACATATATATATACACACATACACACACACATACACGCGCACGTTCCCACACACACACACACACACATACACACACACACATACACACACACATACACACACATACACACACACACATACACACACATACATACACACACGCACGTTCCCCCCCCCCCACACACAAACACATACACACACACAAACACACACGCACACACACACACACACACACACGCACACACTGTCATTTCATTAAAAAAAATATTCTAAGTACATGTACCAAAATCGCACAAAAAATCGGGCAGCACCCCCGGGCCTGGAAATCACTTTCAGAACAGAGACGGAAAATATTCTAAGTACATGTACCAAAATCGCACAAAAAATCGGGCAGCACCCCCGGGCCTGGAAACAACTTTCACAACAGACAAAAACTATTCCAAGTTCCAAAATCGCACAAAATTGGGCAGCACCGCCGGGCCTGGAAACTACTTTCAGAACCAAGACAAAAAATATTCTAAATTCCAAAAACGCAGAAAAATCGGCTTACAATGCTAGGCCCTTGCCTGGAAACCACTTTCAGAACAGAGACGGAAAATATTCTGAGTACCAAAATCGCACAAAAAATCGGGCAGCACCCCCGGGCCTGGAAACTACTTTCAGAACAGAGACGAAAAATATTCTAAGTTCCAAAATAGCACAAAAATCGGCAGGACTCTTTCAGATATATCCGAGATGAAAAATATTCCTAGTTCCAAAATCGCAGAAAAATCGGGCGGCACCCCTAAGCCTGGAAACTACTTTTAGAACAGAGACTATAAAAATATTTAAGTTATAAAATCGCAGAATAATCGGGCAGGACCCTAAGGCCTTGAAATTACTTTCAGAACAGAGACGAACAATTTCTCAAGTTCTAAAATCGCACAAAAATCAGGCAAAACTCTTAGGCCTGTAAATTACTTTCAAAACCTAGACGAAAAATATTTTAATGATGTCTGAAAAGTTAGAATATTAGTAATAGTATAAAGGTAGGTACTCACAAAGATGTTGCTCGTGCAGAAATCCAAAAATATGCTGAAGATCAAACTCTCAGGCTCATGATTGTCCAGGTGGCAGAAATCGAAGAGGATGATGATGCGCTGAAAATAAAAATGTAATTGTACTTTAAACTTGGTCAGGTTTGTCTGAGCGCAGGAGATGACTGTCTTTTTGTCTGAAATCGCATTCTATCTGATGTTCAAAAGAAACAATGGTTAAGCATAAACTGACAATGCAATGATGCACTGAAGTTGCGTGACGCAATATAAAAACATTCAGTTTGCAGTCACGCTAGTTCATTTTCAGAACCACTAGCCAACTAGTGCAAATTGATTTTGACTTTCAGGGCTGCATAAACTACATTGCCAAGCACTACAAACCGTCCTAACCCAAAAGTATGGAAACAAAGTCTTATCTGACCAATGCATGTACTAACAGTTAATTTATTAACTTGATAATTAAGTAGAAGTGCATTGCCAAGGCACCGCATATCCCCCCCCCCCCCCCCACGAAGGACAAATCGCCCCTTTCTCTCACACAAACACCCCACACACACACACGCTCAAACCACGTCACACACAAACTCACTCACACACACATCATCCATGCACACAATGTATTATTTATAAGCGGGGGTTCTGCAAATAATCAGTTTCAAGTTTGACAATGTGGCCTTTCTTTACAAGAAACGACGCTTCGGATCAATAGTACTTAGTAGGTATCAATAAAATCGATCACACTCAGAACAGACGGAAAATATACCAAAATCGATCACTTTTCTGACTTATAAACTGGTCAAACGTGAGAAAATATTTTGGAGATACTAACACGACAAATATTACGTGTAAATGCTTTGTTTTGAGGTCGGGCGCGGTCGATTGTGGTTGGGAGCGATCGCCGGGCACGCACGGTCATGCGGTAATTAGTCAGACCGACACAGTTTAGGGGCACACACGCTCAAACCACGTCACACACAAACTCACTCACACACACATCATCCATGCACAAAATGTATTATTTATAAGCGGGGGTTCTGCAAATAATCAGTTTCAAGTTTGACAATGTGGCCTTTCTGTACAAGAAACGACGCTTCGGATCAATAGTAGGTATCAATAAAATCAAGTGTAAGTTGTAACACATGTATGTTTAGATGATTTTGACTCGGTCATCATTGTGGATTGACACTTCAATCCGACCTCAAAGTTTCACATGTTAATGTGTAAGTGCAATCTCAACCACATTATAATCATTGACCCTCACCACCTTATTCTGTTCACCGACTCAGGGCCTAGCATTAGAAAAAGAGAGTTCAGCTTACAAACTACAAAGGTAGGGGTCTGTGGCAACACCCCTGGAATTTGAAGAGGTTTTGTGATTTTGCATCTAAAACTAGCCCAAAACTAGTTGTAAATGTAAGTACAGTAACATGTACCAGTATTCAGTTTTTTTGCCTAAAACTAAAAATGCCTACCTTCTTCAAACAAACAGGGTGCCGAACAAACACAGTATCACTCAATGTCAGCAATGCCACTCCTTGTCTTGAAGTTGTTAAAAACTGTACACACTGGGCATGTCTTTAGCGCAAAATATGTCCTTCACTTGCTAGAGCCACAAAACACCCACACAGAGGATGCTCGTGCGATGACAGACCCAGGAAGTGCTTGCTCAAGCAAGCTGTCAAACCGATTGAGAAACGGCGCACAAAGCGAGAGCTGGGGCTGTTTTGGGGTAAGCTTATACAGTTTGGGAATAACAGGTTTTTGCATTTCGTACACCAAATCGAGTTTCGCGTAGAGATGTCATTTCGTCGTAAACAGTGCACCGAACGGTGCACAATGCTAGGCCATGGTTCCCCCGCCGAGCAGCTGGCGACTATAGTAGGCTAGTCTCAGATCGGCACCGCTCAAGTTTGTGAGCCTTCGAACGGATCACAATATTTTCCTGTCGAGCCGCAATTTTAGAAGGGGAAATTCAGTAAATTCTTAACCCTAAGGCAATTCGGCGGCAGGCACGCGCTTGGCGCCCTCAAATGTTCCTACCGTGACGGCTACAGGCCGGGTTTCACCCTTCTGTATCTAGAAAAAAACACAGGAACTCCACTAAATGAACTCCACTGACACTGAAGTTAACTGAGAATCCCCCCCCCCCCCCCCCCCCCAGGGCACACACACTTTTCAAGTGGTTGACATGCTAACAAATACCGTGTACTCACAAAAATCGAAGAGCGAAACAGAACTCGTCTAGTACGCCGCAGCCATATGATGTAAAAGGCACGCTATCCCACAATTCCAGAAAACCGTGCCGGTTTGACTAATCATAAGCTTACTGCGCGACGTAATGATATTTTGTTGTTGTCAGTTCAAAATACACCATAACACCCTTATTGATCACTTTTCTGACTTAAAAACTGGTCAAACGTGAGAAAATATTTTGGAGATACTAACACCACAAATATTACGTGTAAATGCTTTGTTTTGAGGTCGGGCGCTGTCGATTGTGGTTGGGAGCGATCGCCGGGCACGCACGGTCATGGGGTAATTAGTAACGAGACCGACACGGCAGTTCAGGGGCTCTGCTGCCGATCTTGAAATTCACATAAATCTAACCAAGAACAACTTGAAGACATCCAATCATTACAGGCATTTTAGATCTACTAATTTTACTAGCACTGTGTCATCCGTGTCTGCTGAAACTGATAAAACAAAATATAAAATACCGGTGACACAAGTGGAAAACACTAGATCTGTCTGTACTTACCGGGACTGCCGTCGATACTCCGCTTTCAACAGCTCTTCCTCGCGCCTCGCGCAGATGATTGGAAAAAAACGCTGTGCAGATCAAACTGTAGGAACTCTCACTTTGGTATCTTCTTTAGTCTATTTTTCTGGAGCTTAGAAACCGAACCCGGTGAAATCTTGTTCCCCGATTCGGCGAATGCAGAGGTGAGACTGAGTGAATCTGTGTAGGCTACCACAATCCCTCGCGCGACCCCTGACCTGATCTTGACCCCCTAACCTGGTCTACAAACCAAACAGGACACAAACCAGTCAACTGCTTGTACCCCTTCAAAACCCCCCACCACCCGGTTTCTTTGGATACACGCTTTAACTACACACATGCCGACACAATGTTGACCATTGCTTCAATAATTTGAAGATGGTGCTTGAAAATTAACCAGGTGAAATGAGTATTTCGGTGTTTAGCCAAAAATGTTAAAGTTTCTACCACAGACATACACACATACATACATACGCACGCACGCACGCACGCACGCACGCACGCACAGACAGACAAAGTTTATCATCGCATAGGCTACACTTACGTGAGCCAAAAAGTTGCCTGTGTGTCTAGCAACGCCAATTGTCTTCGCAGAAGAACCAACCAAAAAGGCACAGCTTTGGGATCTGTGATCTGCCTCCAAATATACATGTGTGCAATGGGTGATACTCTAGATAATGTATGCGAAATAAATATATTCAATGTTCGATGTAAACATGCCAGACTGTTGAAATTGCATACTTAAGTCCAATTGCCATATTATAGGTTCTTTGAGATGACAGCGTGGTGTGGATATGCACTTCTGTGACATCTGTTTTTAATGTTATCACCTCCGGTCTTATATCCTTACCTCTCTTCCAAACTAAAACTGTTTGTTTGGTTAGTTGGTTGCTTGGTTGCTTGCTTGATTAGTTGGTTGTCACCTTTGATACTATAGCCTTACCTCTCTTCTCAAATATAACAGTTTGTTCGTTTGTTTGTCTGCATGTTTATTTGCTTGTTTGTTCAATTAGTTGGTCTTCGTTCTTTGTTTGTTTTATTACTTATGACATCGCAAAGCGATCAGAGCTAGTTGCTGTGCAAACTGAAACCTATTATAGTAGCTTCCCTTCCACATTGATACTGCATATGGAAATGAGTACACCGCGTAACTGAATGCCGCGCGCCAACGGTAGGTGCAAAACAAAACACAATTCTGATCAACGGAAAGAAACACCACCTGTTTCCTAATACCAACATTTTAGGAGACATACAATATCAAAGCTTATGCCTAGACTATACTTAAGGCTAGCAGCATTTAGGTATCACCAAAAGCAACATAAGTTAAAAAAAAAATTAAAAAGGGGAAATAGAAAACGAAACACATACAGACAGAAAGAAAGAAAGATAGACAGAAAAAGGACACGGACAATAGAATCCCAACTAAAAATAGTAAGGTAAACAGTCAAACACAAAATAACAAGCACAAATCACACAATCAATCGTCATGCAGGCTGCACTCATTCAGATTTACATAACTCAACGTCTTCATCTTATTTTGTAGCGTTCGACGGCATAACTTCACATTATTTATATCACTTTGACAAGTTTAGCCAATGTCCGCAATATGTATAGTTTCCTTGTGCCTGTGGTAGCAAACGCCAAATCGTGTGTGTGTCATTCCCGAGAAAGGTACACACCTTGCAAACATCTGTTGTTGAGACTGACACAAAGCGGGGTGTGTGTGTGTGGGGGGGGGGGGGGGGGGGTGGGGATACATAGACAGACATAGACGATTCGGTTCTAGTCATAGGTAATTCCACCCTACATGTTGAACAAGGAAATTGTAAATGGGATTCCCACATGAAAACCTTTATTGTTAAATATAGAAAGTCAATTGTGTGTTTTGGTTTATTCAGTTTCAATTAAACCGAAAATCACCCGAAATTATATATAAATACTTTAAATTACCATGATTGTGTGCATTCTGCATACATTATTCGGGATAAGTGTACGATGTGTTTAGCAGACGAGTTGGAGATCTTGCATCTACATGCAATCCGATGTGTTAATATTGGTGCTGTCCGTGATGCAAATCACCAACAACTTTGTAATGCATAAGTTTGTGTACCGTTGGAAGAATGTCGACGTCGTCATACACTTCTCTTGTATTTTAAGATTCCAAACTGCGGTCTTCGTCCATATCACGGACGTCGCCCATTGGAACGTAAGGGTCCATTATACAGAAGTGAATTATATGTAGAGGTTACATGCCGAGTCTCAGTGATTATTAAAAATAATGGTCGAAGAAAGCGGATCATGAAAAATGCGAGCTTTAGCGAGCTTTTTCATGACCGCGAACTGAGACCATTATTTTTTTATAATCACTGAGACGAGGTGTGTAACCTCTTTATTCCTCCTTTCTTCAGTTATTCAAAGAAAAGAGGAGTTTTTTTGCGAAAGTTTGATCGAATCCTATTCACTCAACCAGTCAACCTGCGCAGGCGATCGATTAATGCGCGGTTGTATAGTTCCGTGCAAATCATTCCATTCTGTTAACACTTCTTGTCAGTTTTCCTATTTTGGACTAAAATCAAGTACACAGATATGCTGTTATTCTGCTGTGGCGGCAAAGGCAGATATTGTGTGTTCTGTATATGTTTTGGTATTGCTCAGGATAAAGTTCTTTCGTCAAATGGGACTAGCAGACGAACTTTTGCACCCGTGTTCCAACGTTAAAAACTGTATGAAGTTCAGTTTTTTGGGGAAAATAGTGTATGAAACCGCTTTATGTTGTTTAAATTGATGAGATGTGTGCATTTGGTTGCGTGTGATCTGTTTATCAAATGAAATATTGTTGAAAACTGACCGTCGGATTGCAGTCTGTTGTCGAAGAAACTGAGTGAAAAGAAGGGGAACTACTCTTGTCGCTAGACAAAGTATGAGTTACTTGCCTTGCGGGAAATTGCTTGTGATGAACGTTTGAGCACGGCAAATCTAGATTCAGAAAACAACCGAACTCATGGATTTTATATGAAGATTCATGTGTTCAGGCCTGTAGTTGTTAATTTAAATGCGGTATGTTTGTATTGTTTGCTCCAGAGATGTATACTTCGTACGTTAGAGCGTTCGGAACTTTTCAGTCGCAAAAAGTAGTACCGAAACAGAAGTTCTCAACCCATTGCTCTATCGAGGATTCAGGCTGTTGCTGGGTCGTTATTTGTTTGGTTGCTGGGTCATTATCGAAAAATAACTACCCCTACAAGTTTACAGAGGTAAAGAAGCAGAGGGGGGGAATAAGAATATTTCTTATTCCCTTCAACAACATTCTTGAACAATAATTTTCCAGAAAATATACAACAAACGCAGTAACAATATTACACAGTAACACCCCACCACCCTTACGGACTAATACTCGCGTGACGAGAAACAAATGACAATGGACGTAAAATCCCACCCAACAAAAAATTCAAAACCCTTCACGAGTACACGTTCTAATACCACCCCTATGACACAGAAGAAGAGAGGGTGACACAATTTTCGAGTGGAGTTTCTTCAAGGTAAAGGACAGGTATACTATCACTGTAAATTATCGTTCAAATGATCTACACACGATCTAGTAATCGACAATGCAAAATGATACGTGTTCTACTCATCGCTAGATTCCCAGGCAGAACGTGACAAGGACACTCTTACTTAAACGTTTGTCAAACAGACATTGTAGATCATTACCCTCGCAGCATTTCTGTTTGGATGTACTGGCAAAATAGTCGACACAATCCGATTGATTTGGAAAAGGTATGTGATACATACTTTTGTGTTTGTGGTATCTTTGCAAATCAAATTATTACGGGTAGGCGTTTTTTTCTCCGAATACAAACCGTGTGAAGGAGTTGTGTATGCAAGTATGAAACTGTATGAATGTGCAAAGAGTTAATTAAGCGTTGTATTGTGTGTGTATGTGTGTGTGTGTGGGTGTGTGTGTCTGTGTGTTTGTGTGCGTGCGTGCGTGCGTGCGTGCGTGCGTGCGTGCGTGTGTGTGTTTGTGTGTGTGCGTGGGTGTGTGTGTGTGTGTGTGTGTGTGTGTGTGTGTGTGTGATATTATCATATCCATGCTCTGGAGGAAGATGTGACCGCCTGAGCTTGGCCATCTGATTATTTTCCAGGAGGACATGCCTTCATAGCGAGACAAAAATGGCAGCTGTGAGTTCATATGAAGACGACTTCTATAAGATTGAAGCAAGCCCAAAAGGTAAATTAAGTGCATACAATTAGGTGTACTTGTTCTGTGACGTTACAATCTTTGATACAGGGGTTGCGGTTTCTGTTTGATTGAGTGTACCTTCAGCATTATAGAATTTCTCCTTTTCATTTTAGGGGACTGCCTGCTGGGGCCTTTCGAGGTACAAAACCCGGGTAGCAGTGGTGGCAAAATAACGAACCGGACCTTTTCAATTCTGCACTCTTTGAAAAAGTGGTAGCTATACCATTGCAAACGGCGCTACGGTTCCCCGAGAACTTTGTCGTTGGATATGCCGATCCTTTCGATCAATGATGTGAAATGGTATATAGTTTCACCCTGTCTGGTTGTTTGTTTGTTTGTTTGTTTTGACTGACTTTTCGTCCTTGTGTCCGCACTTACAAATGCGGTGTTTGTAGGGCCTTTGAGCTAAAGCTTAGGGTTAGATAAGTAACCAGGTACACATAGTTGTAGCAACATGAAAATAGACTCCTAGCTTTAACCTTAATAATAATAATAATAATAATGGAAACTTATAGAGCGCTTACCTAGAAGCTCTAAGCGCTTTACAATGACATTGCTATACACATGTACAAAACCAAAATACAGCATTAAGACACAAAAAGAACAGGAGTACAAAAGCAAATTCATCGTTTAAATCCATGCAGTCACAAACAAACACACGCGTGCGCACGCACATACGCGTGCGCATACACACACACATGCTATCACCACATGCACAGATACACACAGACACACAGACATACGTTCACACACACACACACACACGCACACACACACAGACACACGTTCACACACACACACACACACACACACATACAGACAGGCGCACACACATACATACAACACATACACATGCACTCACACATGAATACTAATATACCTACACAATCTGCATACATGGCATACACACAAAAAAGCCGCAGATATAATCACAAAACCAAGCTCGTGCTTATGCACATCCATTTATCTAACTAGATAAACCGATTTGTAGTTTGCACAAGGAAAAGAGAAAACGTAGCAGCACACGATTTCCAGATCACTGGCGGCTGCAGGGGTCACCAGACAGTTTGGGAATTACTGGTTAGTCTAGAAAATGCTGTGTGAACAGGTGCGTTTTCAGATTTGATCTAAAAGAAGAATAGGATGGATTATGTCTGATAGAATAAGGAAGGGAGTTCCATGTTTTAAATGAAAATGCGCGTTGTCCATGTGCTTTTCTTTTTTTTGTTGGAATTCGGAACATTCGAGTGTCAGCGGCAGAGCGCAGCGATCTGGAAGGGACGTACAGGTTTACGAGTTCAGACAGATATGAAGGTGCAGAACCAGTGATGATTTTAAAACAGAGACACGAGCTTTTGTACTTAATTCTTTGATTGACCGGAAGCCAGTGCAGATATTTCAAAAGGGGAGTACAAGGTTGCTTCTTCGCCGGTCGTCGTGGGTCCGTGTGGACCCAGAAGGGTGTCTAATTGCAAATATCTCTTAAACCAGTTGGACTTTTTCAATGAGCTTTTAAGAATGCCTCAGACACATAAACAGCTCGTATGTCTTAAAAGATCATTACATTTCAGAGATAATTAATATTCAACAAGTCGCGTAAGGCGAAAATACAACATTTAGTCAAGTAGCTGTCGAACTCACAGAATGAAACTGAACGCAATGCCATTTTTCAGCAAGACCGTATACTCGTAGCATCGTCAGTCCACCGCTCATGGCAAAGGCAGTGAAATTGACAAGAAGAGCGGGGTAGTAGTTGCGCTAAGAAGGATAGCACGCTTTTCTGTACCTCTCTTTGTTTTAACTTTCTGAGCGTGTTTTTAATCCAAACATATCATATCTATATGTTTTTGGAATCAGTAACCGACAAGGAATAAGATGAAAGTGTTTTTAAATTGATTTCGACAATTTAATTTTGATAATAATTTGTATATATTTAATTTTCAGAGCTTGTTTTTAATCCAAATATAACATATTTATATGTTTTTGGAATCAGAAAATGATGGAAAATAAGATGAACGTAAATTTGGATCGTTTTATAAAAAAATTTTTTTTTTTACAATTTTCAGATTTTTAATGACCAAAGTCATTAATTAGTTTTTAAGCCACCAAGCTGAAATGCAACACCGAAGTCCGGGCTTTGTCGAACACTACTTGACCAAAATTTCAACCAATTTGGTTGAAAAATGAGGGCGTGACAGTGCCGCCTCAGCTTTCCCGAAAAGCCGGATATGACGTCATCAAAGACATTTATCCAAAAAATGAAAAAAAATGTTCGGGGATTTAATACCCAGGAACTCTCATGTCAAATTTCATAAAGATCGGTCCTGTAGTTTAGTCTGAATCGCTCTACACACACACACACACACACACACACACACACACACACTCATACACCACGTAACCCTCGTCTCGATTCCCCCCTCTACGTTAAAACATTTAGTCAAGTTTTGACTAAATGTAAAAAACAAAGGTCACATTTAGACTACACACGGAAAACATCGTGGGGCCGTGCGGACCCATGGTGTTTATAAAACTGAAGGAACTTACATAAAAACAGGAGGCGAAGCCTTCAAGGCTCCCGTAAGAAATCGACAAACAGTAACACAAACTCAATCACTCCGTCACACACACACACACACACACACACACACACACACACACACACGCACACGTACACGCACACGTACACGTACACGCACACACACACACGCACACACACACACACACACACACACACACACACACAGAGTTAAAACTAACGCATCATATCTACTCCATGTATATTTTTTAAAAGAAGGCAAACAGATAAAATAACTGTGTATTTGTTGTTGGTGTAGTTGTCCCTGAAGGAGATCTTGTGCAATCCTCACACACACACACACACACACACACACACACACACACACACACACACACCTACACACACACACACACACACACACACACACACACGCACACACACACACACACACACACACACACACACACACACACACACACACACACACACACACACACACACACTCACTCACTCAAGTCAAAAACCTTCAGGTATTGGCTCTAAACATCATTGTGTACGATCTGTTTAATTTTGGAGTTAATAAGCAAGTCGAGTGAAGCGAAATTACAACATACCAATGTGGGTCCACTCGGCCCCACGACGTCTACAGAAGGGTATTTACGTGTTTCCTTTTTTGAGAAGCTTTAACACGGTAATAATTAAATTAATAATTTAATGTAATTACTTCTCGTGGAAATTTAACCACGGCGTCTACGGAAGGGGATGCACGTTTTTAATTGCTTCTTTGGAAAGCATGGGTTTACGGAAGGGTATGCATATGTTTCCTTCTTTAATAAGCATGGGTCCGCACGGACCCACGATGTCTTCCGTGTGTAGTCGATAACCCGGTCGGGCGAAGGTTAACAGAAGAGAGCATATGAAGACGTATTGTACTTTGCAATGTATACTTATCCGTGTATACGGTATTCCTTTGCTATAGACGACCTAAAGAAATCAGATTACCCCCACAGTCGAGTTTATGATTTGCTCCCTTTGTGGAGAACTTTAATTATGGGGTCCTGATTTGGCCTAAATGGTCCGATGGTCTCTCTCTCTCTCTCTCTCTCTCTCTCTCTCTCTCTCTCTCTCTCTCTCTCTCTCTCTCTCTCTCTCTCTCTCTCTCTCTCTCTCTCTCTCTCTCTCTCTCTCTCTCTCTCTCTCTCTCGGGAGCTTTTCTCTGGAACTCCTTCCCCCAACAGATAAGAAATGCAACTTCAGTGAAATTGTTTAAGAGACAGTCCCGTTCACACATCATTCGTGAATGAAATGTCTTGTTCGATTGTTATTTTGTTGAACATTTTGTACTAGTGTTAACGGATGTGTAGCTAATCTGAGCAACTTAATTCTCAAAATGAAAGGCTTAACTATGTCAATGTAATTTTGTAATTTTTGAGTTCTCCTTATATAATTCCGTAACTGCACATAGTATTGCAATACATACCATGTATTTCTATATCTTATATGATTGCATTTTTATTTTTTATGTGCGTCTGTCTTTATGTGTTGTATTTAGGACAGGTTGGAAGAATAGGCTTTGCCTAAAACCTTTATCCTTTTGTAATAAAGTTCTGAGTCTGAGTCTGAGTCTGAGTCTCTCTCTCTCTCTTTCTCTCTCTCTCTCTCTCTCTCTCTCTCTCTCTCTCTCTCTCTCTCTCTCTCTCTCTCTCTCTCTCTCTTTCTCTCTCTCTCTGCAATGCAAGAATTTGTCCACTGCACTAGTAAGACATGGCGTCCCTCAAGGGTCTGTTTTACTCTTCTCTTTTGTATTTACGTTAATAATTTGCCTTTGCATGTATCGGATGATAATGTCAAATGGGAGTTTTTTGCGGGCGATTCGTCTATTTATACCAGTAATACCTCTTTGGAATCAGTAAATTCTTTCCTAAAGAACACTTTGGACGAAGTTGCGAAATGGTGCACATCTAATGCCATGATCCTGCACCCAGAAAAAACTAAAAGCATTGTTATTACCACGAGACAAAAGCATCAGATAAGTCCTCTTAAATTACAACTGTCCTTAGGGACAACTCAAATACAGCAAGTTAAAGAACATTACTCCGTCACGGCGGAGGGCTGACCGTGCACCCAAAAGCGGACTCAACCAAATGGGTATTTTTTGAAAGCTTGGGACCTGCCAAACATAAAAATCGATGTTAACAAGAAATATTCAAGGGCGCACTTTCTCTTTTCAGTCAAAATTCAACTATACCCTGAAGAGTGATGCACGAGCATTTCAGACGCTTGCCTCTGAAAAAAGAAGTTCTCAGCCAAATTACGAACTCAAACTGGTACGTTTTACATATAAATGTGTTAGTTGGTATCTTTTGATTATCACAAAACAATTTGCGACTGCTTTGGCCGAGGATGCTGGTGACAGTATCATTATTATGAACCCTATCCTAAATCCAGGAAAGACGTCGTCCAAAATGTAGGTAAGTTTTGATTAAAAATAAATTCACACAAGACTAGTATTGTTGTTTGGCTTCAATGGATATATTTTCGTCAAGTATGATGTCTTTACATAATATCTGTAAAATATGAATGGATTTGAACCATATACTATGTCACTGAGACCTTCCAATCTTCCTAACCCCCAGCCCAGTAAAGCGTGCGAGACGTTTCCTGAAAAAAATGTCGCTTTGTGGTGCGAGTTCAGTGTGACATGATTAGTTTCCAGAACCCCATTTCTGACTTTCAAAGTTTATCTACATACATTTAGCAATGCACGAGCAAAATATGACAACTTAATGGTGCCTTTTGGTTTAATGCTGAGGTAAAATTGCTAGTGATAGTGTTTACAGCTTGAAACAAAACATAACAGATGGGAATAGTCTTCCTCAATCTGGTTCAGAGCATAATGTATTTCTATTTTCAGAGGTAGCATTATTTCTGATAAGAGCTAGAGCCAATATAATGATGCTGAATATTTGAAAAATGAACTTTGTGACTCATCTGAGTAGCAAGAGAGCCTTCGTGATCGTCAGCGTAAGGCTGGCTGTCTTCAAGGCAATTCCTAGATGAACAACTTAACACTGCGTTTTTTATTCGCCCGTTTCTTAAGCTAGAGCTTTGAGACTTTACACGCGTCTAGGGCTACATGTACGCTTTACAATACGTAACATATAGTTGACTCTCGCGTTATTTAAAGGTCACAACAAGGTCATTACCAGGCAAAAACGAGGGAAAACCGAGGGAAAGTACCATTTTCTGCAACTGTTTGCAAGAAAAAGATTTCCTGGGATTAACTCATCTCTAGACATGACAATCATCCGATTATCAGACATCAATTGTGGAGGTCACGACAAGGTCATTACCGGGTAAAAACGAGGGAAACCCGAGGGAAAATACCATTTTCTGCAACTTGTGTGTAAGTAAAAGCTTTCAAACTCCATCTTCTTCTGGTATTGGCGCATTTCTAGGCATGACAATCATCTGATTAACAGTCCTCAATTTTCAAGGTCACAACAAGGTCATTACCAGATAGAACCGAGAGAAAACCGAGGGAAAATACCATTTTCTATAAGTTTTTTGTAAGTAAGAGCTTATAAACTCCATCTTCTTCTGGGATTAGCGCTGATTTCAATGACCCTGAAGTCCGAGGAAAGTTTTCTTGACCCATGCCTACTTTGAAGGTCATGACAAGGTCAAATTTACACGTTTTTCTATTTGGGAATATCTTTTACGGTCAAATAAAATACTTTCTGGACGTCAGCTATTTTCGAAGCTAAAGCTTAATTACAACTTTACACACGTCTTGGGATTTATGAGACATAACGCAAATATTGTTGACTCTCGTAATATTTAAAGGTCACACAACAAGGTCATCACCAGGTAAAACCGAAGAAAAACCGAGGGAAAGTACCATTTTCTGCAACTGTTTGTAAGAATGAACTTTCAAATTCAATTGTTTCCTGGGATTAGCGCATCTCTAGACATGACAATCATCTGATTAACAGTCATGAATTGTGGAGGTCACGACAAGGTCATTACCGGGGAAAACCGAGGGAAAATACCATTTTCTGCAACTTGTGTGTAAGTAAATGCTTTCAAACTCCACCTTCTTCTGGTATTGGCGCATCTTTAGACATGACAATCATCTGATTAACAGTCCTCAATTGTCAAGGTCATAACAAGGTCATTACCAGATAAAACCGATGGAAAACCGAGGGAAAATACCATTTTCTGCAACTTTTTTGTAAGTAAGAGCTTATAAGCTCCATCTTCTTCTAGGATTAGCGCTGATTTCAATGACCCTGAAGTCTTTGGAAAGTTTTCTTGGCCCATGCAATGTTTGAAGGTCATGACAAGGATGGGATTTTACACACGTCTAGGGCATTATAAGACATGAAACAAATATTGTTGACTCTCGTAATATTTAAAGGTCACACAACAAGGTCATTACTGGGTAAAACGACGGAAAATATATCAACTTTATGACTCGTCTGAGTGCCAGGACAGCCGGTGTGATCCTCAGAGTCAGGCTTGCAGACCGCAAGGCTATCGGTAGATGAACACCTTAACATTGACTTTTTCTTCTCTCTCCCCTTCTCTTCTACCCCTATTACATCCAGCCCCGCCCACCCCCCTAGAGCCCCTGTGGGCGAAGGAAGATGTCATGAATCTGCCTCAACAGCTTTAGCTTAGAAAATAGCCGAACACAAATAGAAAACGTGTAATTTTGACCTTGTCATGACCTTCAAACTAGGCATGGGCCAAGAAAACTTTCCTCGGACTTCAGGGTCATAGAAATCAGCGCTAATCCCAGAAGAAGATGGAGTTTATAAGCTCTTACTTACAAAAAACTTATAGAAAATGGTATTTTTTCTCGGTTTTCTCTCGGTTCTATCTGGTAATGACCTGGTTGTGACCTTGAAAATTGAGGACTGTTAATCAGATGATTGTCATGCCTAGAGATGCGCCAATACCAGAAGAAGATGGAGTTTGAAAGCTTTTACTTTCACACAAGTTGCAGAAAATGGTATTTTCCCTCGGTTTTCCCTCGTTTTTGCCTGGTAATGACCTTGTCGTGACCTCCACAATTGATGTCTGATAATCGGATGATTGTCATGTCTAGAGATGCGTTAATCCCCCAAAAATAATTGAATTTGAAAGCTTTTTCTAACAAACAGTTGCAGAAAATGGTACTTTCCGTCGGTTTTCCCTCGTTTTTGCCTGGTAATGACCTTGTTGTGACCTTTAAATAACGCGAGAGTCAACTATATTGTATGTATTGATAAGCGTTCATGTAGCCCTAGACGCGTGTAAAGTTTCAAAGCTCTAGCTTAAGAAACGGGCGAATAATCGAACGCAGTGTTAAGTTGTTCATCTAGGAATTGCCTTGAAGACAGCCAGCCTTACGCTGACGATCACGAAGGCTCTTCTGCTACTCAGATGAGTCACAAAGTTCATTTTTCAAATATTCAGCATCATTATATTGGCTCTAGCTCTTATCAGAAATAATGCTACCTCTGAAAATAGAAATACATTATGCTCTGAACCAGATTGAGGAAGACTACTCCCCTCTGTTATGTTTTGTTTCAAGCTGTAAACACTATCACTAGGATTTTTTACCATAGCATTAAACCAAAAGGCACCATTAAGTTGTCATATTTTGCTCGTGCATTGCTAAATGTATGTAGATAAACTTCGAAAGTCAGAAATGGGGTTCTGGAAACTAATCATGTCACACTGAACTCGCACCACAAAGCGACATTTGTTCAGGAAACGTCTCGCACGCTTTACTGGGCTGGGGGTTAGGAAGATTGGAAGGTCTCAGTGACATAGTATATGGTTCAAATCCATTCATATTTTAGAGATATTATGTAAAGACATCATACTTGACGAAAATATATCCATTGAAGCCAAACAACAATACTAATCTTGTGTGAATTTATTTGTAATCAAAACTTTCCTACATTTTGGACGACGTCTTTCCCTGATTTAGGGTAGGGTTCATAATAATGATACTGTCACCAGCATCCTCGGCCAAAGCAGTCGCAAATTGTTTTGTGATAATCAAAAGATACCAACTAACACATTTATATGTAAAACGTACCAGTTTGAGTTCGTAATTTGGCTGAGAACTTCTTTTTTCAGAGGCAAGCGTCTGAAATGCTCGTGCATCACTCTTCAGGGTATAGTTGAATTTTGACTGAAAAGAGAAAGTGCGCCCTTGAATATTTCTTGTTAACATCGATTTTTATGTTCGGCAGGCCCCAAGCTTTCAAAAAATACCCATTTGGTTGAGTCCGCTTTTGGGTGCACGGTCAGCCCTCCGCCGTGACGGAGTACATCGCATATTACTTGGTGTAACTGTCGATGAAGAAATGAAATGGCAAACACACATAAACAGCCTCTGCAAAGTGTTATCACGGAATCTATATTTGTTGTCAAAACTCAAACATTAGGTGGCGTCTGAAACACTAAAAATGTTTGTTCATACCCATACACTGCCTCATATTAATGTTGCTTCGACATTGTGGGATGGCTGCAGTGATGTTTACTTATTGAAACTTAATTATATGTGCCGTCGTGCTGCAAAACGTATCATGTATAAATCGCACATGTCTACAGAAATGAAGTTAAACAGCCTTACATTTCTTCCCCTAAAAACCCATCTTGCATACAATAAGGCTGTCTTTATGTATAAACTAGTTCATGGTGATGTGCCCAATTATGTACAATCATAATTATACGTTACACACATTACGAGTAGGTATGGGTCTCAACATTTACTACCACCAATTCCTCGTATAGATTTTTATAAATCAAGCTTAGCTTTTTCAGGATCATCTCTGCGGAACTCTTTGCCAATTGAAATCAAACGATCCACATCATTAAGGCAGTTGCACACACATTTGATAACGCTATAAACTGCCCCCTGAAATCTAGTTCCATTGTGTACTCGGTTTATGTATTTCATATGTAGTTAATCTGAATGCGTAATTCCTCGACGCCCTCCCCTTTCTTCTTGAAACTGAACATGACTGTATAAGGAAGGCCCTGTTCAGCGACACATTGCTGTAAATTTATTTTTTATTTTGTTTAAAACTTGGTTTTGATGACTTTGCTAGTCCAATATGTTTATGTATATACTCAACCAATACTTAGATGTTTTTACTAGTTTAATACTATGAGTTACTGTTCATTTAAGGTATGAAATGATAGCGCATGCGTGTGTGTGAGTGTGTGTGTGTGTGTGTGTGTGTGTGTGTGTGTGTGTGTGTGTGTGTTTGTGTGTGTGTGTGTGTGTGTGCGTGTGTATGTGTGTGTGTGTGAGTACGCGAGTGCATGCGTGTGTGTGACAGTGTGTGTGTGTGTGTGTGTGTGTGTGTGTGTGTGTGTGCGTGCGTGTGTGTGTGTGTGTATGTGTGTGTGTGTGTGTGTGTGTGTGTGTGTGTGTGTGTGTGTGTGTGTGTGTGTGTGTGTGTGTGTAGTATTTTGCTTACGTTTACAATTATTCTCTGTATGGGGCGGGGATATAGCTCAGTTGGTAGCGCGCTGGATTTGTATTCAGTTTGCCGCTGTCAGCGTGAGTTCGATCCCAGGTTCGGCGGAAATTTATTTCACAGAGTCAACTTTGTGTGCAGACTCTCTTCGGTGTCCGAACCCTCCCCCCGTGTACACTACATTGGGTGTGCACGTTAAAGATCCCACGATTGACAAAAGGGTCTTTCCTGTCAAAATTGCTTAGGCACAGTTAATAATTGTCTACCTATACCCGTGTGACTTGGAATAACAGGCCGTGAAAGGTAAATATGCGCCGGAATGGCTGCAATCTACTGGCCGTATAAAATTTCATCCCACACGGCATCACTGCAGAGCGCCTAGAACTGTACCCACGGAATATGCGCGATATAAGCCTCATTCATTGATTGATTGATATGTTCCAAGGACTCGTTGGAAGATTAGGCTAAGCCTAAAACCTTTATCGTTATTTAATACAGTTCTGAGGTTTTTTTTTTTCTCTCTCTCTCTCTCTCTCTCTCTCTCTCTCTCTCTCTCTCTCTCTCTCTCTCTCTCTCTCTCTCTCTCTCTCTCTCTCTCGCTCTGTAGCTCTTTCTCTCTCTCTCTCTCTTTCTCTCTCTCTCTCGCTCTCTCTCTCTCTTTCTCTATCTCCCTTTATCTCTCTCACTCGCTTTCTCTCTATGTGACATGTTTTTTGTTGTTGCAGGTGTTTGTTTGATAATCAACAATTTCAAGTTTGAAGACTTAGCGGATCTGAAAACAGGGCCAGCAGATGGAGGTGCGTTAAAAGCAAAGACAAGTACAGATACAAAGTACAACAATAACCGCAATAGACGTACATTTTCTGTGGGATGTGAAGGAGTGAATACTCTTGTTTTGAGGGAAGTAATCTTGCTATTTATTTACCTGTTTTCGACAAACCCCTGCTAATGACATCCCTCAATTTGGAACGGCGAACAGACCCTCACATGCTTTTGAACAGGTCAAATCAATTCAAGCGATTGGCTCAATGTTACGTGAGAAAGTTTAACTACCTAAATGCCAGAGTATTCACTATTTCACAACCCAAACAGACCCGAACATTGTCTATTTCCTTAGGCATACCATTTTTCACACCCACCCACACACACACACTGTCACACACACACACACACATACACACACACACACACACACACCCCCCCACACACACACACACAACCACACACACCCACATACACACACCCACCCACACACCCACACACACACGCACGGACACAAACAAAACACACACACACACATACACACACACACACACACACACACACACACACACACACACACACACACACACACACACACACACACACACACACACACACAGAAAATTCATCTAATGCACGTAATCCGTTCAATACAACAGCAGCAATAACATTGTTTGAGCTTGTTGCTAGGACACCGTTAGTTACTGGACAACTTTAAATTCCACTTTCGTTTCAGCCACGTTTTGGTAGGGGTGACGCTGCGTGAGGTTATTAGGTACGTGTTTACGTAGCAAACTCCTCATTACGGCAGTTAAACATATGTCAGATTTTACAAGTCGAATCACCCGATGAAATTGTAAAATTTTATAATATTTCTTGAATATTTCATACACCATTAAGTCTATAATTAGTAATTCGTGTTCACATAATCCCCCGAGCGGCTCGGCGCTGACACTTAAGTCCTTCTGCAGTAGGATCCACTATAAAAAAAAAAGAATAATACAAAAAAAAAATAAAAAGGCGGTTGGGACATGAATTCTTGCTTTTTTCATGAGCGAGCTTTGTATTGTAGCTGAGTAGCTCCGATATACGAGTTAAAAGGAAAAAGCGATTGTTTCTCAGGTACACATTCCGCCGGGTGACGTGCAGTAGATCGATGCGTATAATTCAGGCATAGAAGCTTCATTCCAAATCTCTCAATTTCCTAGCATCGTATGTATATATATGTATCGATTGGAGATTGGATTTCCCTTCTTTGAGTCATGTGACGTCAGAGGCCGACAAAACTTTATAATTTGGCTTTTCAGGTTGACCGAAACTTCAAAGGAACTCAAACAAAAAAAACCGTCATGTGTTTGATTGCATGTGTGTGTGCTGTTCAATGTCAAAACAACAACAAAGTGAGTACATGACGTGTGTTTTGTAGTTCCTTTGAAGTTTCGGTCAACCTGAAACGCCCAAATATGAAGCTTATGTGTTTGATTGCATACATGTGGATTGCATGCATGTGTGTGTGTGCTCGTTCAATCGTCAAAACAACAACAAAGTCATAAGTAGGCCTACCTGAAAGGAATTCGATCGATACATAAATGTTATTTGCGTGTTTGACCAAAATATGACATTTTACACAGATCTCGACAGTCATTGTTCACCTCGACCGCTATCGCGGTCTCGGAGAACAATGACTGTCTCGATCTGTGTAAAATGTCATATTTTGGTCAAACACGCAAATAACGTATAATATATATATATATATATATATATATATATGTATAGGTTACAACACGAGTGGTTTTTTATATGGCTTGTATTTCAGTCAAGACCCAGCGGATGAATATCATCGGGAGACACGAGCCTTTGGCGAGTGGCTCTCGATTGATATTCCCGCTGGGTCTTGACTGAAATACAAGCCATATCAAAAACCACGAGTGTTGTAATCTGTATATCCCATTCTACCATCAAACACAAAGTGTAGACTACTAGCGGCACTTTTGCGATCTGTGGAGTGTGAAACAGTGTTTTCAGCGAGACATGGCCTTTTTGCAACCTTAAACTAAGTGACCGTCGCTGAAAAAATAAAACGAATGAGTGCATCTATAAGTACGCGGTAACACTACTTTCAGACCGTTTAAAAGCGTTAAGTAAAGGTTCATAAGTTGCAAGAAAGTAATGAAGTCGTATAGAAATCCATTTAGTTGAAGCGCACAATTCTTTTGCGTTTCAGGTCGGCGGAACGGGGAAACCGGTTTGGCCCCCATTTGGCTTACTCGACTCGATTCAGAATCGATTCCACGTTGTTTTTTTCGAACGCATTATTATACAATTAGTCTTATTGACAGAGAAGCAAATTTTAGGGAACACATATGTAGATTTAACCATTTGCTCCCTATTTGAAATGTATCTACATGATAAACTGTTTTGCGAGTGTGTTTGCATGAACCTAAACTGGTATTGATGCGATGAAAACAGGACCCAAGTCTGTCACCGCCGCTTGATTGCATTTTGAAAGAATATGACTGGATTACGGAAAAATACACACATGTTAAGTTCTTAGATACCTTCATCGCCAATGTAGACTTACTGCAGAGCAAGGCAAAAGAGTAGACTTGCTCGCAAAACACGTGAAACAGCTGATGATAGCGAAGCCCAACCGTGCCAGGTAAGGACGGTCTGACAGATTCTCAAAAGTCGTCTGCTAACGAAGCAAGGGGAGGGTACTCGTGTTTTTGTTTTGGTTCGCTAGCATCTGGTTATCTTGTAAGTTGAATGTTCGTTTTTTCCCACCTGCATTGCTTTCATAATGAAAGAAACGTTTGCTTATTGCATCTCATACATCAGATCAGTTCTGAGATTCATTTTTGCGTGCAACTGATATGGTTTTCTGAGCCGTGCAATACGATTTTGTAACTTCATACAAATGTGTCACATTGTTCGGCGCGAGGTCAAAGGTCGGGAGCAAAGTAGTTCTTCGCCCAAATCGGAATCTGCACTATCATATATTTTTTTGAGTCCATGATGTATTTATTGAGCTATAAAAATACAACATATATACCCATACTGAAGTAACAGAGACAAAGAAGGGAGGTCATGGGATATATATATATATATATATATATATATATATATATATATATATATATATATAAGGAACTAACAGAAGCTAGGGAGCACAGATAATAGAAGCCCTGTCACATAGACTAATCACACAATCAATACACATTTGGCTCATGTTTTAAATGACAGTTTCGAGTTTGTTAGTCAAACTCAAAGCAACAACACTGTCACTGGTGACATGCGTAGCGAGACCGAGAAGCGTCCTTACCTGGCACGGTTTGGCTTCGCTATCAAACATCGGCTGTTTCACGTGTTTTGCGAGCAAGTCTACTCTTTTGCCTGGCTCTGCAGTAAGTCCACATTGGCGATGAAGGTATCCAAGAACTTAACATGTGTGTATTTTTCCGTAATCCAGTCATATTCCTTCAAAATGCAATCAATCGGCGGTGACAGACGTGTCAGCAATTCGCGACTTCACCAAGTCGGTCCCGTTTTCCTCACACCCATACCAGTTTAGGTTCATTCATGCAAACACACTCGCAAAACAGTTTATCACGTAGATACATTTCAAATAGGGAGCAAATGGTTAAATCTAAACCTACATATTTGTTCCCTAAAATTTGCTTCTCTGTCAATAAGCCTAATTGTATAATAACACGTTCGAGAAAAACAACGTGGAATCGATTCTGAATCGAGTAAGCCAAATGGGTCCCAAACCCGTTTCGCCCGTTCTGCCGACCTGAAACGCAAAACAAAAGAATTGTGCGCTTCAACTAAATTAATTTCTATACGACTTCATTACTTTCTTGCAACTTATGAACCTTTACTTAAAGCTTTTACATGGTCTGAAAGTAGTGTTACCGCGTACTTATCGATGCACTCATTCGTTTTATTTTTTCAGCGACGGTCACTTAGTTTAAGGTTGCAAAAGGGCTAAGTCTCGCTGGCACCACTGTTTTACAGTCCACAGATCGCAACAGTGCCGCTAGTAGTCTACACTTTGTGTTTGATGGTAGAATGGGATATACAGATTACAACACTCGTGGTTTTTTATATGGCTTGTATTTCAGTCAAGACCCAGCGGGAATATCAATCGAGAGCCACTCGCCAGAGGCTCGTGTCTCCCGATGATATTCATCCGCTGGGTCTTGACTGAAATACAAGCCATATAAAAAACCACTCGTGTTGTAACCTATACATATAGATACAGTAAATATGCTTGAGTAACTGGCCATCTCACATATGCACTGTGTGTGTGTGTGTGTGTGTGTGTGTGTGTGTGTGTGTGTGTGTGTGTGTGTGTGTGTGTGTGTGTGTGTGTGTGTGTGTGTGTGTGTGTTGGGATCGGGTGTTGGTGTGGTTGTGTGTTTCAGAAAATCTCATGCGCACGTTCAAACATCTTGACTTCGAAATTCGCTATTTTGAAAATCTGTCCTCTGATGACATGCAACGCGAAATGGAATGCATTCAAGACACGGATCATTCAAACTACGACTGCTTCGTATGCTGTATCAGTTCACATGGGGACGAGAATGGAGTCTGCGGATCTGATGGTCTCACTGTGCCTGTAACAGAGCTGCAATGTTACATATTTGCAACACATTGCCCGTCATTGGCTGGAAAGCCAAAGATGTTTTTTGTTGATGCCTGCCAAGGAAACATTAAACACAGAGGTAAGTGATCATGCATAAATTATGAAACGGTTGTAAACTTTACCGAGTAAACTTGAACTAACCCTTCTGTCATCAGGTCATAAATTAGGATATATCTACCGAATGAGAGGGACAGAAACAAAGATTGTTCTTTGTGGCTGACAAAAACAGTTATGTTGCACCTTATTTCTTCTTAAAGGGAGGCTCTTGATTTGACCGTTCGGGTTGGGGTCTAGGAGTGGTCTGGTTCACTTCTTGGTTTATTAGTTGACTTATACCAGCTCATGTAACTTATTGTACGATATGAGGTGTGTGTGTGTGTGCGTGTGTGTGTGTGTGTGTGTGTGTGTGTGTGTGTGTGTGTGTGTGTGTGTGTGTGTGTGAGTGTGTGTGTGTGTGTGTGTGTTTATATTTGCGTTTATTTATGTGTATGTATGTGTGTGTGTGTGTGTATGTATTTGCGTTTATATTTGTGTTTATTTATATGTATGTGTGTGTGTGTGTGTGTGTGTGTGTGTGTGTGTGTGTGTGTGTGTGTGTGTGTGTGTGTGTGTGTGTGTGTGTGTGCCTGTGTCTGTGTGCTTGCGATTGACGCTAAGAGTAGTCACATTACCTGCTATTCCGACTTGGTCGTGTGGCAGACGTTTTCTTCCACACGAGATTACGTTGATAGTCTAACGAAGCCGTCAGGCTGAGTTAGACATCAGCTAATCGAGTGTGGAAGAAAACTCGGTTATATGACCAAGTCGGAATAGCATGTATGTCTCACAGCTTCAACAGAGGAGAGAACAAACACGTTTTGCGTACTCACGCTTGACAAACCTGAACACAGGAGCAGTCTACTTTTTGACGGAAGTGACCGAACAACTATGAATGACGTCTCGGTATGTGTGATGACGTCACAGTCATCGTCACAGTCTGTATCTTTTGAAGCATCGCATTCTTCATGACGTCTTTCTGTGTCTGCATGCGCAAAATGTTTGTTCTTTTCGGGATCTTTGTCATCTATGTTCACAACTCTGTCCTTCTAGATTCAGACCAACACGCCTCGTGAGCGAGCCACTTTCCAAGGGCAGCTAAATTCGCGTATGGAAACAGTACTGTCGTCTGGGATGCCATTTTAAGTATTCTCAGCGTTGAAGAATTTGAAAAGAGAAGAAACGATAACAGCAGGAGAAATGAAAGTCGTGTGTGCATACAATCTTGCACACGTTTGCTTTAGTAGTGGCAAAGAAGGAAAGCGTATGACATTGCTATTTATACAACTCCTGCAATGCAACCGAGGGGTGGATTAAATCTAGTTGATTATTTTTAGACAAGTGAGAAATTAGAACGAACTACTTTGATTAAACCCAAAAATCACACGTGGATTATTCGAAGTAAGAATAAAGAGGGCTAAAAAATAATCAACACTAGAATTTATTTTTAGAACATTTGAAACCCAGACGATTGGACCCTGTTGCGGAAGAATACGTACAATGTTGACTCAAAACTGTAACAACAATGGCTGACGTGTATGCCTAGTCGACAGACAATGCCATTTGCTTTGTGTGTGTTTTTGTTGTTGCTTACTGTACATGACATACATTACGTGTAAAATCCAGTTCTTTAACAGGCAACAAACCTTGCAAATTTCCAGAAGCTGCAATCTGAAGCGACCTATCTCTGATTCTAGCAGACGATCTCTCCAATGTTTAACACAAAATCAGCAAACTCTCCTGTCACATAGAACGTCCATTATATAGTGCAATGTTGAAATGAAGTTACCGGTCTGAAACATTTAGTCGTTTCTTCTGAGACAATCCTTGTTCTCTTATCATCTACAGATTTACCGCAGTCTTCACCACGCGAATTCTCAACAGTCAGACTTTCGAACATGTATACAATCAACGTTGGCAAGTATGATACGTCATGACGTCATATGATTCCTAGCATATTGACGTAATGCTAAACATCCGGTTATCCCGAGTTTTCTCTGTAATACATGTCCGTGGGTTTTTCAATGTTCGGTTATTTCCGTGGCTTCATGCGGAAAGGGAACCGTCGTCTGCAATCAACGACATGGACCATTCTGCTGACAAAAACATGATTTTAACACAGAATGTAATGTCAGAATAGCTATATAAACGCTATTGTGTTTTAATCGTAGCAATGGGGTCCGATATTTAGACGAGACAAGTATAATGCCGACGAGTCGGAGACTAAGAATAAAGTAAAAGAATAGGGACTATTTGACACTCTGAGTGATTAGGCTGAAATGAAATTGCCTACAAAATGTCGTCTGCATGACCGCATGTTCGACGCGTGTTGGTCGTTGTATAGATAGCTTAAACAATGACAACTCGTTGATTACTGGAAAATAAACCACGAGTGGGTATTTGCAGCCGCTTGGTAATTCACGAGTGAGCTTGACAAACCTAAACACAGGAGTAGCCATTGTGGAGAGATCTACTTTTTGAGGGAAGTGACCGAACAACTATAAATGACGTCTCCGTATTATATATGTGAATGACGTCCCAGTCATCGTCACAGTCTGTATCTTTTGAAGCATCGCAATCTTCATGACGTCTTTCTGTGTCTGCATCCGCAAAATGTTTGTTCTTTTTGGGATCTTTGTCATCTATGTTCATAACTCTGTCCTTCTAGATTTTTCTGGTTGAATGCATTTAACAAAGTATCAACCAACGTTTCTGAATCTTTCAATGAAAAAAATAAACTTTTTTGAACCAAACAGCACAAACCAACGAAAGCTAAACACACAATCACACGCGCACACTAACACAGATTGAATGCAAAGCGCGAACGTACACGGAGAATTTTTGTAGATCAGGTCGTGGGAAAGTCCACCCGAAATGTTCCACAGGGGAACTGGTTGTGTTTGGATTGTTCCTTTTCTCACAGTGATGTTGATGTTGTTTACAGTGCAGTTTTGAAAGAATATTTTCCGAATTTGGGGCACAATGTCGTCTTTCGGTTCGTTTATCTTGTCGAAGTAACATTCGAGTGTTTCTAAATCCAAACCTTCCATCACCGCTGGTGCGAGCTGAAGACGAAGCCTCAATCGCCAAAGCGTCACCCATATGTATGTTCTGAGCATCGGATGTACGTTGATACGTGGTAAGATCCGCACGGAACTGTCTTTGCAACTTTTCCTAGTCACAGGTGTAAGGTTCGATCTTTAGACCTTTTTCGTATAACCTTTGCCCCCAGCGTTTCGACCAATCAGATTTTAGGCACGGCAGCCTCTCTCTGATAACCGGAACTAGGGGGCAATAGGTGCCTGGCCTGAAATACCTCTTTCACTTTCGATGCTCGAAGATTACTTTGCCAGAGGATTACTTTGAGAAATTCTGCAAGAAAACGGATTATCTTGTTCAAAATCATGAACAAAAAGTCAAGGACATGCACGAAGGTATGGTTTGAAACGGCTATTGGTGGTATATGGACGAAAGACTTGGCGAACTTCCCCTGCATAATGGCCTGTCCAGACACGGCCGACCCTGTCCACATTTGACTTATGCTCAAAACGGCCCCGTTGGGCGCGCCGCAGCGTGCAATGATCGCGAAGCGTTATTTGCAGAAGAATAGCGCGTGTTCTAATTTCTATGACACAGACATAGAACGATGGAAATTTGACCAATCAGAGCAAATCAGAGCGATGACGTCAGCCGCTCGCGGCGCGGCAGTCGAATGCAACTGAACCTTCTTGTCAGGTGACCCGCTCCACTGATACCGCGTTGTGAAAAAAATCGTCGATGTGTGGCCACTCGGCAAATCCCGCGCGACGCACAAAACGGCCTGCGGCGCATAGAGCGTAAAACGGCGTCCAAGTCTGGACAGGGCTTTAGCGAGGGTGCGTATCGCTAGCGCTACGTCTCATTTGTGCTGAGTGTCATTTGCCCTACGTGTCATTTGTGCTATGTGCCGCTATCGCTACGTTGATTAGTGCTACAAATAATTTGTCGATGAGTCGCTATCATTCGTTCATTATCACTACGTGTCGACAGCACTACATCTTTTAGCGCGACGTGTCATTATCGCTACGTGTCAATACCACTACTTACTGACGACTCTCTCTATGCATGCCCTCAGGATTGGAAGTGTGTGATGAGTGAAGCAACATGAGACGTCATCCATACTCGAAGTCCCACAACAGATTCTTGGTAGAATATTATTCTTTCGTTAGTTCCAAGTACAAATAAGAGAGAACGGGGACAGATAGGAAGGGACATTGGGTGGGTACATGGCAAGGCAGTTTGGGGTTGTGGGTGTTCATCGGTGATAACTGCAATAAACAAATAATACCTTATAATACATGCATTGTAAACATCAAAAACTATACCAAATCATTCAAGTTGCGGACAGAAGGGCCAGGGGAAACTAGGCGGATAAAGAAGAAATAAATGAACGAGAAAAAAGGGGGTGGAAGACGGGTGAGAACGAACAAGTAAACACGAAAAAAAAGGGGGGGGGACGGGAGGCAGACATTACGAAGGCGAGAGGGGTGAGGGGGAAGGGGTGAGCACGAACTTGAACTTTCAGTAAAAAATAATAAGCATTATCGTTGAGAAAAGGGTGCACATTTAAAGAAAAAGCATAATCGTATGCATATTGGGACCGTTTGGGGATGGGAGAGACCGTACTAAAGTGTGCCTTTAAAAGGTCAAGATATACATGTGCTCAAATCAATCTCATTCCGTTCCCATGACACAACTTTCACAGGTGGCCGAGGCCAGCGTTTCAAAACACCACTCTGTAAATAGAGTCCCGTGCTTCACGTTATTACGTTGCAAAACTGTCTAGTGACAGTACCGTTCGTTTGCAGATCAAGCCGACTGCATAAAGAAAAAACTCACTTAGTCGTTTGCCTTTTAGTCCTTTACACATCCGTTTAAATTTAATAACAGAGCCATTTGTGGCAAAGTTATATCCACGCCACAAAAACTTGCGTGTAAGTCATTTAATCCCTAACATCGCGTTAATTTCGTTTTAATTAACATTACATAACAAAATAACATTTGCACACAAGGCGGGGAAGGAAGACTGACAAGTGAATACCTCACACTCACAATATATACGATTTACACCACCGACTGGCGTGAGAACAACTTGAAAGGAAGAACCATTAACAGGTGGGGGGAATAATCGACCCAATCAATTTAGCATTAACTAAGCAAACTTAAGCACGCAGTTAAGTTAACATTACAAAAATCGATTGCCTACAAAAATCACAACAACAACTATTTAATCGCGTTTGACACAGATTTAGCAGCCATAATCTAATGGCCTTACCAATGAAACATTACAATTCAAAAACGATCACTAAGAAAAGGGAAATCACGAAGCCAAACGAATTAGTATCCAAGTGCAACGATTTTGACTCAATAATTATCAAAAAGCAAAGTTTCCGCCTTTTAGATGAAAACGAAATCAAGGAAAATGATAATTGGGGGGGGGGGGGGGGGGGCAGCTAGCAAGTAATCCCCTTTACAATCACACACAAGAAAAATGTTCATTCAAAATGAACAGCGTCGATGCAATGTCCACCAAAGAGTTTATTTTGGGAAGTGTTAAAGGTTAGGGTCAAAAGTTAATGAATTGCATGTTGTGCTGGATATATAAATTGTTTATTTCAGTCAATGCTTGATTCATAAGTACATTTTTCAGCATGGTGCATCTACAGGAGGGTGCTCCAACAATGATGCATAGTGCCAACATTTAGCGCAAACTTTTCACAACAGTGCATTATTACCACAAAGCGCATACAGCGATTATATAGTAGCAAGTTGCACTAAACATTTGAACAAAATGCATTTCGTTCAAATGTTAACAGCACAGCACCAAGTTTTGCATAAGTGCACAACAGCACTGACCATTTCACAAAAGTGCATAACAGCTGTGACAATTTTACAAAAGTGCATTGACCATTTCAGGCAGATGGCTAACATGCAGATTTCGCTTTTGTCTGTCTTTCTTTGAAAAGTAGGCATGTTCAAGATCGATGAAGTCATGAGCAATTGGGTTAGATGACAGAAAAGATTCAAAAACGTCAGATTCAGTTAGATGACAGAAAAATTCAAAAACGTCAGATTCAGTGTTTTGGGCACTGTTGAACAGGAACATTCTCTCCTGTTCAACAAATGTGGGTTCAATTCAAAAGCAACATTGTCACAGATAGGCTAGTGTTACATTTCTGTAAAGTTTCAAAAACATCTTCCATGTTTTGGTTACTGTTAAACAGAGGCATATTTTCCTGTTCAAAAAAGTCTGACACAAATTGTTGTAGTTGTGGGTTAAGGTTCGATCTATACTGTCCTTCAAACGAGTCGTAGAACCGTCATTGTCACAGATAGTGTTACATTTCTGTTTTACATTCAAACGAGTCGTAGAAGTACTAGTACATTTGCGTTTGGTTGTTTTTTCTTTTAGATTCCTGTCACTCATACTAGCAGTATTGATTGAGGTACATAAATCTGTTGATGTACAGGCCTTGTTTGTAATGAATCCTTGTTTCCTCCACATTGAGTTTGCATTGCAGTTGGACAGAAATGAACAGGTGTTAATTGATAAACACATTGATAATGGCTTTTGAGAAAATCAATCAATTCTGCAAAGGAATTAACTTGATGACATCAAAACTGCAGCGCCATTTGAAGAATGGTTACCATTTCTGTTTCTTTGATGGGAATCAAACAAATAAAAACATTGACTATCCAAGTTACCATGAATGGCAATAGTTGACTCCTGAAAAGTAGCAAGGATATAATTTGAGACGATAAACGCCTGATGCAATCCCTCCTCAAGGTCAGTCAACTCAAAACCTTCATCATTCGCAACATCAGTAGGCAACACAGCGGGATTCGTATGTCCAGAAATCATGTCGAAAAAATATTACATTTCAAAAGCATGTCCAACCACAGTTGTTGGCAAGTGTTCGTGTCCGAAGTAGCCTTCAGTGTGTGTATATGTATTCATGTGACAGAGAACGTGACCTCATTGTTCAATCCTCTCTCTCTCTTCTTTCTCATTCGAACGCACACACGCAAGAACGTAGCCTACGCACGCATGCACGCGCACGCACACACACACACACACACCCCGCTGACGCACACGGCAAACCACGCACACACACACTGACTGTCGGCAAGCATCTCTTTTTGTTTTCTTTACCTTTGTTTATTGTGTTTTCGATATTTGTGTTTATTTTTTGCTTGACTTATCTGTTTTATTTTAATGTTTGCTATCCACATCGTGTCATAAATGTTTCTTCTCAGTCTCCGAGTCAGTTTAGTTTCTGCACGCCGCTTTGGTACTCCTTGTTTTTCTAACTGGTGTATTGTGCGCGACTGATTTGCGGATTTATTTTTATTCCTTTCATATGCAGTTGAAGTGTTGTGGGTGTTATTGTCTGTATATGCTATGTTGCGTCTGTGTATGCCTACACGAATTTTGGGTGTAATGTGCCTGTGGTCTGCTCGCAGTCGAGCACAGAAAACATGGCGGCACCCTGTGGCAAATTCGTGGAAAGTCTTCCCGACCGCAGATACCAGCGTCGTCCGCGACGCTGGAAAAAACCATGTAAAATACTAACCATTTGGGCTCATTTCTTCACGACACTTCTCATAAAGGCACGCAAGTCATGAATGCACAAAACTTCACATCTGGTGTACTTCTCTCCTAAACTATTTTGAACACAAAACCATGGTCGGTTTACTATTAATCTACGTTTCTATTTTCTGACACAATCTGTAGAGATGTGCTCGGTTTCACAGACAGGAAGCAACTGATGGTATTTGCGGGAAGAATAGCCCGCGTGAACCCTTTTTGAGACTGTACCAAAAAACTGACTGTGCAAATTCGTTCTCGTGCGTGTTTCACGCCCGATCAACAATCGTGACATAAATTCAACTCACTGCGTGCGTCCCGTTCAAACGGAGCTGAGGGGCAGTTTTCCAACAAAAATCAACTGCTATCCGCTTTACAAAAACATTCACACATTCATCCAACGAGTACGTGGAACTAAAGCGTCAATCACAATACATAGTAGAAAAAGTGAGTCAAGAGTCAATGAATGATAGTCGGTCCAGTAAGAGTCTCAAACCAAGGAAAATAACATCTTTCTCACACGCATTACAACCCAATGAACAAAACACCCTTACACAGGTACAAAAAAAACCAATACCAATTAATATCGTCATAATTTGAGAACGCACACACGGCAACAACAATTCTGTCTTGTTTCGTCAACACACAAAAATTGGCAATAATAGCCCAACCATAGGCGCATGACATGAAGTAGCATGCCTTGATCAGGGGCATGCACACTCTCTTTCTCATTTTTTCAGTCTCTCGCTCTCACTCGTGGTTTGTGTGTGTATATGTATGTCTGTGCGTGTGTCTGTCTGTTTCAGTGTGTGTGTGTGTGTGTGTGTGTGTGTGTGCGTGTGCCTGTGTGTATGTGTGTGTGTGTGACTCTCTCTATCTCTCTCTCTTGCTCACTCGCTCGCTCACTCACTCTCTCTCTCTCTCTCTCTCTCTCTCTCTCTCGCTCTCTCTGAAGGAATATTTTGTTGTTCCTTTCAATTTGCCAGAGATTTGTAATTTTCGGAAGAAAGTCTCTGCATGATTTTCAGTTGTTTCTTTCGGATTTTGATCTTTTTAGAAAAAAGGGCTTTGTTTTTGACTAATTGTAAGACAGTGTTATTGCATATATTTGTAAATGGAAATATTGACACAAGGTATAACCGAGGATATTGAAACCTTTTCTTCTCTCCCAAATTCTTTTATGAAATGAGAGGGGGAGAGAGAGAGAGGGGGGGATTGACAGACAAAAAGCGCGAGAAAGCAGAAGAGAGAGACAGTTAAAAGGGATGGAGGGTGCTTTTTATTTTATGGTTGGTTGGTTTTAGTTCTTAATGCACTGTTTTTGACAATAGTTTTCATTCGGTAAAAGCCAAATTCAATTACCGCTCGCTCGCTCTCTCTCTTCATTACACACACACACACACCGCACACCGCACACACACCACACACACACGAACGCATACGTACATACGGTATCGTACACACAAACTCACACACAGCCTAAAACATCCGTATATATATACAAGTTTCAAGTTTTTATTTGTCCATAACCCCTGGGGGCATTTTGAACAATAAATACAATCAATGCAATCATGATATATGCTAATATAATAAATAAATAAAAATTAAAAAGATTATGAAAAACTGTTACAGATTCTATTAATAAAGTTCAAAATATTCTTTAGCAATTTCTTTTTGTTAGTAGCAAACAACTTTTTAAATTTAAGTGCATTAGGTTTTTTCCAATAGTAAGGTGGTAACAACTCAGCTCTTTCTTCTTTGAAAAAATCACAGACAAATAAATAATGGAATTCATCACCTATGTCTTGTGATACACATTTGGTGCAAGTTCTTTCTGACCTCGGGATGTTAAGGTAACGTTCTTTCTGTACAGGCAAATTGTTGTTTAATGTTCTGAACTTCATCATTGCAACACATTGCTGATATGGCAGGTGTGTGACATAGTCTTCACATGCAAAAATATCTTTAAACATTCGATAATTCCAAAACATATTTTTTGTTCCAATTTCTGTAAACCATTTATGGATATACTGGTCATACAAGCTTCTTTTTACTTTCTGTTTAAACCATGCGCTTGAATATTGAACATTTTCTTGAGAAGTCCAAAGGCCAGGGAGACCAATTTCATTTAGTTTTTTTTTCAATAAAACATAAATAATCAGATTCAATCATCTTGTTGATATACAATTTATAAGTAAAGCAGTACACAATACTAGAAAATTTATTTTTATGAATAGGACTAATCAGTTTATACCAATAGCAAAGCATTCTACATTTCATATTAACATCTAGTGGATATCTTCCAAGTTCACCAAATATCATAGCATTTGGAGTTGATTTTTTTAGTTTGAAAACAATTTTATAAAAACGTAATTGAAGTTTAGTAGCAAGTTCGCAGGAACCAAAACCCCATACCTCACATCCATATAGTAAGATTGGAGCAATCATTTTATCGAACAGGTCAACTTGTATGTCCACAGGCAGTGACAATTGTCTACACGTACGCAAAAGAACAAACATTGCCCTTGAGGCACGATCATATAGATTCTTCTGTGCGACTGAAAATTTATTATTATAATTAATTTTAAGGCCCAAGTACATTACATCAAACACTACTTCGATTGAATTGCCATTATACGTAAACAATGGTTTATTTCTAATTTTACCTCTGGAAAAAACTATAACTTTCGTTTTGTTTACATTAATATTTAGACGCCATTTTAAACAGTATTCGTGCATTTTGTTTAGACATTCTTGCAGGTTTTTTTCAGACTCTGAGCAGATCACAGTATCATCCGCATACAGTAATAAAAACATTTGAAACAAAGCATTTACATCAGTATCTTCCATTCCTACCACAATAGCCTCCCTTGACATAGTTTGTAAACCATTACTGTTTTCCAACAGAAAAGGCTTTAGATCATTTAGAAATAGAGCAAAAAACAGCGGTGACAAGTTTTCCCCTTGTCTAACTCCACACAAACTGGGAAAATATCCAGAGCACTCACTATTAACTTTAACGCAAGACTTGGCATTTTCGTACATATTTCTTACAGTTTTTAAAAACTTCCCATTAACATCAGAACTAACTAATTTCTCCCATAAAAATGCACGGTGAACTTTATCAAACGCTTTTTCATAGTCTACAAATGCACAAAACAGTCGCTTCTTTTTGTTGAGAAAAAAATGTAATATACAATGCAAAGTAAAAACATGGTCTAGTGTTGAAAAACCTGTGCGGAAACCTGTTTGTTCTTGACCTAATTTATTATTACTCTCCAAAAAGTTTGATAACCTAGCATTTAAAATTGCACTGAAAAGTTTTCCGAAGCAACTGAGTATAGTAATTCCTCTATAATTTGTGGGGTCAGCTTGGGAGCCTTTATTTTTGTACAATGGAATAATTTCGCCTACAGCCCATTGTGTTGGAACCTTTCCTGACTGCAAAACAACATTAAACAACAATACATAAATATCAATCATTCGATCGTGTGACGCTTTTAAATACTCATTAATTATTTTATCTTGACCGCATGCCTTATTGTTTTTCAGCTTGTCTATACATTTGATAACTTCCTCCTTTGTAAAAGGCGCATTAAGAAATTCATTACTTGCTTCATTTAAAGGTTCATTACTATCATCCATTTCATTTTCATCACACTCTTGTAGTTTATTGAAATGTTCGAAAAACTCCGAACAAGTTGGATAGTTAGTTTTGGAATTTTTTTATTTTTTTTAATTTTTATTTAGAAGATTCCAGTATGCTTTCGGGTCATTACTTTTTAACTTTCTCAAAGTTTTAACGAACTCATTATGATACAACTTGCATTCCTTTTTAATTGTCTTTTTGTATTCATTAAAAGCACTCTTTTTTCATGTTCATTGAACGCATTTTTAAAGCGTCTTGCTTTATTTTTCGCATGTAAAAATATTTTTCTTTTCTCTTTGCATATTGCACTAAACCATGGTTGTTGGAGTTTGAATTTCTTTGAACGTGGTTTTTTTCGTAACTTTTTGTTCTTTAATTACACCGATTTTCTCAGCAGAACAATTTAGAATATCACAAATCTTATTAGTAACACTATCAACGTCATCTGTTGTCGTACTCTCACTTGTAGCTAGCATATCTTGTAATTTAGTTTCAACAGTATAAATATCATCCTCATTCAGATTAACTACAAAAGCTAACTTGGTCCCATTGTTATTATCCCATTTTGGTTTTGTGTACTTGTTACCCTTTTCTCTACTTTTAGACAGCAAATCTTCATTTTTGTTTTTTTTTTCACATCGTCTGCGAGGCAATCATTAGCGCGTACTTCATTCTGTTTTAATAAATGCAAAACAACAGGACAGTGTACGTCAGAATAAATTTCACAAAATTCCATCACAGAAAAATATTTAACTTTCGAGAACAGATCTTTTGACAAGATGCAATAATCAACAACGCTCTTATCCTTACATGTGCATTTACCAACCCCTGTATCATCGCCAACTCTACCATTAGCAATAACTAAGCCAGTCATTTTACAAAAATCAATCAATTTAAAACCAAGGTTATTAGTATTATTATCCTGTGAGGCCCGCTCACCTATTAGAGTACCAACCTCATCAGAGTCAAACAAGTCATTATCAACAAAACCTTCTGAATGCTGATCATCTTCATACAACAGTTCACTCAGATGACCAGTGCGGGAATTTAAGTCTCCTAAGAGACAGACATAATCATTATCTACCCCAAACTGCATGTACACCTCTTCTAATTCAGCATAAACATCTTTATTATGGTAAGGTGATCCTTCTGGGGGAATATATAAAGCACAGAAAAGGGTGTCACGGCCAAGTATTTTCTTATCTAACTTAAAAAATAGCGCATTCTCACACATTTCTACATCCAAAAATCTATACCATATTTTCATCTCTTCTTTTATCTTATGTGACAGCTTTTTTTCTTCAAAAATAGTTATATTATTAGCAAACACTTCCCGTATTAAAACTAATACACCACCTGATTCTCTGCGAAATTTTCCTCTATTCTTATAAAATGCTATGTATCCTGGAATGTTAATCTCATCAACATCATCAAGTTTGCTCTCGCTAAAACAAATAATGTCATATTTAGCAATAAATTTTACAAATTCAGGAAATTTTAGCTTTGAAGACAGTGATTCCACAGACATTAAGCGCTAAGCATGAGAGTATATCAGGGTTATCCTCAATACTATATTCAGTACTAAAGGAATCTCCAATCTCACTATTACCATTAAAGGAATCTCCAATCTCACTATTACCATTATATGTACATCTATTTCAACAGTAGATTTGTTACATACATTCTCAACATCTAACGAGTCAAAGTGAACATCAACATCTGACATTACAACAACATTATCCATTTCATGTGCATTGCCAACATTTGTTTGTTTGTTTATTTGTTGCTTAACGTCCAGCCGACTACGCAGAGCCATATCAGGACGAGGAAGGGGGGATGAAGGGGGCCACTTGTCAAGTGATTCCTGTTTACAAATGCACTAACCCATTACTTGTGTCCCAGCAGGCTTTAGTAAAACTAAATTAATACCTACTGGAAGATTACCAGTTTCCAGTATGTTAAAATAGGCTTAACCTATCTACTGCTGGGCTTACATCAGAACACTAACAGATTAAACTATACATGAATTGCGAGACAAGCGGCAAGAGAAGGGATTTTTTGGAAAAAATACAGGTGAATGAGCAAGAAGGCAGAAAAAAGAAAAGAATTCATGAAGAAAAAGAGAGCATGACAGGAAAGAGGAACCAAAAATCTACCTAACAGCAAACTAGAAAGCTCCTGCGGTTCCAAAAACAGGAGGGGCCTTTAATTTCATAACCGCAGTGCCCCACTGCGGGAATTGCCAACATCCAGAGAGTCATGCAAAATATAAACATCAGAAGCATTTGCATACACATCAACAACATCAACATCATCAGTATCACCACAGACCTTCACCACTCTCTCTTCGCCTCCCTCTTTACCGCCATCATCACCCCAGTCACCGTTAAATGCTAAGTCATGCACATGATTTCCAATTTGGGGTATTCCTGCAGCACCATCATTCACACGACCGTTATCTGTAAAGTCATGCACATTGTTTACATCTTGGTACATGCCTACAGCATCATCCTTCGCACAACCCATATCTGCAAAGTCATGCACATTGTTTTCCTCTAGGGACATACAAACAGTCTCATCACTTTCACAACCCTTATCTTCAAACTCGTGCACATTGTTTTCTATACGGTATCATGAGAGAGAGAGAGAGAGAGAGAGAGAGAGAGAGAGAGAGAGAGAGAGAGAGAGAGAGAGAGAGAGAGAGAGAGAGAGAGAGAGAGAGAGAGAGAGAGAGAGAGAGAGAGAGTGGGGAGGGGAAAATCCAAGATTAAGGGTGGGTACGAAGTCAACGTAGTTGGCATCGCTGATAGCCGTGCCATTGCCAGACACGAAGTGACTCGAGCAGACTTTTCAATGGCACGACAAACCCCTGTCGTCGGATTGCTTGCACCCATCGCGTCCTTCGCTGTTACGCCTTCGCACTTGCACCCATCGGAAAGCCATACAATGACAAATGCTGTCCACCGTATTTCTCTTTCTTCATTCCACTGTTGCACTTGCAGTTGCAAACACAACAGTTTGCCTCGTCGTCTCCGCACTTGACTTTGCACCAAGCCTCGTTGTCGATTTTTCCTTTTGCCCCCTAGTTCCGGTAGATCTGACAATAAACTTCACAGCGCATGCGCCAAAATTTAAGTGAAAAAGGTCTATTTCGTCCTCTGTGTACGTAGCAAAGCGTTTCACCATTTTCGGTTTTTGTTGCAGACGACGATAGTGAAAGTAGTACCTATTGTTTTGTTTTGACCTTTCGTATTCAGGGTTCTTCATTGAAGCTTGGTAAAGGGACGGTGTCGTGTAAGTGAAGCTTTTGAAAACAGAAATTGAATGAAGAAGAAAATGTGGCTTTCAGTTATATACAGGAGAACGGGGTTGGTGTTATTATTTTACCGTCAAACACTTAGTACACAGATAAAACGTGATTGACAAAGGCCTGTTGGCACACTACATATTCAGAATGCACAACAAAATGTAACAACGCTTTGATACCCATCTGTCTACGTTCGTGATCACTTGAAATGAATACTGAAAACATAAGTGTTTAAGGTAGTGACTGAATGTACGTAAAGTTTCAGAAATAAATGCATAATCAAAATAATTGATTTCGGCATCAAAGCGTGTAACATACAATCTTGCACACGTTTGCTTTAGTAGTGGCAAAGAAGGAATGCGTGTGACATTACCCGCTATTACGAGCTAGTCGTGTGACAGAGAGTTTTCTTGCACACGAGACTGTAGATGTTTCACGACGGCTTTAGCCGGAGTGAAACAGCAGCAGTCGAGTGTGCAAGAAAACTCTCTGTCACACGACTAGCTCGTAATGGCGATTATGTCTCACAGCTTCAACAGAGGAGAGAACAAACACGTTTTGCGTACTCACGCTTGATAAACCTAAACACAGGAGCAGCCATTGTGGAGAGATCTACTTTTTGACGAAAGTGACCGAACAACTATAAATGACGTCTCGGTATATGTGAATGACGTCACAGTCATCGTCACAGTCTGTATCTTTTGAAGCATCGCAATCTTCATGACGTCTTTCTGTGTCTGCATCCGCGAAATGTTTGTTCTTTCCGGGATCTTTGTCATCTATGTTCATAACTCTGTCCTTCTAGATTCAGACTAACAGGCCTCCTGAGCGAGCCACTTTCCAAGGGCAGCTAAATTCGCGTATGGAAACAGTACTGTCGTCTGGGATGCCGTTTTCAGTATTCTCAGCGTTGAAGAGTTTGTAAAGAAAAGAAACGATAACAGCGGGAGAAATAAAAGTCGTGTGTGCATTTTGGGGTTTTTGGAGGGACAATTTCGAGTTTGAATCCGTTCTTGCACATGCTCCAAAGCGTGTAACATACAATCTTGCACACGTTTGCTTTAGTAGTGGCAAAGAAGGAAAGCGTGTGACATTGCCTGCTATTCCGACTTGGTCGTGTGACAGACGTTTTCTTCCACACGAGATTACGTTGATAGTCTAACGAAGCCGTCAGGCTGAGTTAGACATTAGCTAATCGAGTGTGGAAGAAAACTCTGTCACACGACCAAGTCGGAATAGCATTTATGTCTCACAGCTTCAACAGAGGAGAGAACAAACACGTTTTGCGTTCTCAGGCCTGATAAACCTAAACACAGGAGCAGCCATTGTGGAGAGATCTACTTGTTGACGGAAGTGTACGGACAACTATGAATGACGTCTCGGTATATGCGAATGACGTCACAGTTATCGTCACAGTCTGTATCTTTTGAAGCATCGCATTCTTCATGACGTCTGTATGTGTCTGCATCCGCGAAATGTTTGTTCTTTTCGGGGTCTTTGTCATCTATGTTCAGAACTCTGTCCTTCTAGTTTCAGACTAACAGGCCTCCTGAGCGAGCCACTTTCCTAGGGCAGCTAAATTCGCCTATGGAAACAGTACTGTCGTCTGGGATGCCGTTTTCAGTATTCTCAGCGTTGAAGAATTTGTAAAGAGAAGAAACGATAACAGCAGGAGAAATAAAAGTCGTGTGTGCATTTTGGGGCTTTTGGAGGTACGTTTTCGAGTTTGAATCCGTTCTTGCACATGCTCCAAAGCGTGTAACATGCAATATTGCACACGTTTGCTTTAGTAGTGGCAAAGAAGGAAAGCGTGTGACATAGTTTTTATATTGCTAATTGCATTGTATGCATGTAAACTGATGTTGTTGATTTGTTTTAAAGCTGCGTATTAGTTGGGTGCTTTGCTTGAGTGAATGTTTCTTCACAATTGTCAAAACGAATTCCCAACCTTGGGCAATACAATACCCTGTATTCTGTAACTTGACGCATCTTAAGATTACTATGGTGAATTCACTTTACTTAACTATAGACACTACGTACGATTTGCTCGAAATTGAACGTATGATATTTAGTTTTATCAAAGTCGGCAAATGTGCTTCCATGCTCTATACCTCTTTCGGATGTTGAAAACATAAGATAGTCAACGTAATTATTTCTACAATTGTTTGTATTGCTGATTTACACGGTTGTGCAATTGAGGTTTAAATGTGAGCACTGATAAGCGTATGTGTCCATGTTAGTGAACACAACCTTTTCCGTTCGCTTCCTATCTACAGGAAGCATGTTGGTTTAAACAAGGTTGTATTAAATTTAACACAAGAAACATGAGGGACAAGAACCCACGGAAACAATTATATTTCGTGCTCTAGCATGTTGTGTATATAGCATGTATTATTTTTTGCAAAAAAAAGCAAAGTGGGACCTATTAAAAAGTCTGACTAACTTTCATTTCAACTGAATATATGAATTTACAAAGATTGTTTCTTTATGAAGGAATTCCACAGCCGAAGTCGACTGCCAAAACTCGCGATATCATCGCAGACAAAGCTGACTTCCTTGTGTCGTATGCTACAACCTTGGACAACGTGGCGTGGACATCTGCTGACCAAAGTAAAGGCTCCCGATTCTTTTTTCTTCTAACCACTTTATTGGACCGTCACGTGAAAAGGTTTGTTTTGTTTTATTTAACAAATAGTCCCTTTCATTGCCATTTAAGTGTATCGTGTGACTAACCTTATTAAACAGGCTTGACTTACGGCGTCCCTCTGTACGTTCTAGCGGTCAAACCATGACCCTTTTTACAGTTTGTCAAATGTTTTAACATGGGGAATCGAGACAGGGGTGTGGTGTGTGTGTGTGTGTGTGTGTGTGTGTGTGTGTGTGCGTGGGCGCGCGTGTGTGTGTGTGTGTATGTGTGTGCATGTGTGTGTGTGTGTGTGTGTGGAGCGACTCAGAGAAAACTATTGGATGGATCTACATGGAATTTCACATGCAAGCTCCTGGGTATGATATCCCTAGATTTATTTTGATTTTTTTCAATAAATGACTTTGATTACGTCATATCCGTCTGTTTGTGAAAGTTGAGGTTGCACTGTCACACAATCATCTTTTGAGGAAATTAATTGAAAGTTTAGTCAAGCAATCTTTGACGACGTCCGTACTATGGGATTGAATTTCAGCTCGGAAGCCCTAATATCAGTCAATTAGTTCGCTCATTAAAATTTTCATTTAGACAGAATTTTTACAAACAAGTTTTTAAAATGATGGCATTGAATTTTTCATCTTCTTCTGAATTCAAAACGATATAGATATGTCATGTTTTTTTTCTAAAAATGTGCTCAGAATTGAAGAAAATAGGTCAAGTAAGTACTGCGGTTCGCATGCTTCATGGAGACGAGCGTGACCCGTCTCTGTCTTCGGGTATGGTTAGTCGAGTTAATCAAAATGTCGTCTCGGCGAAGACTGGTTTATGATGTTGATCTCAGGTTTCATGCCGTCAGATTGACTCAATGTTTTCATATCGCTTCACGCAACTTGTTGTTTTGTAGCTTGAAATAAACCAGGCAAAGTAGGTTGCCTAAATACAAATATCAGCGTGCCTTATTCCAATAAATGACAGTAGTCATGTTTTAAAGAGTACACACTGTACCATTTCAAACTGCAGAAAAGCCAATTTTGTTGGTGGTTGCTACTTAATAATAGAAGGGCACTGGTTTTGTACAACGCTTATTTCTCGAAATCAGTGTCAAAACGAGAAAAAGCGCAAAACATACCTCACAAAGACATTTACCTGGTGTATTCTCCTACAGCATAGGTGGTATTTCTCTGGTGAGGTTGTGAAAAAAAAAGGATCTGGGCAGTCCCAATGAGGCGGTTGTCATCTCAGTTTTGTTTATATTTAAATCAGTGTGATTTTCCAGTGCTGTTTTACTGACGTGATATCGACATTTGTTGCTGAATATGAAAAGAAACCAAAGCGTACAGAAGTATGTTTGAGTCGTGTAAGTCTTTGGGAATAAAAAAAAATTCTGCTTTGGCAGACAACGAAGATGTCGACTTGTCAAATGTACAAACTATATATCTCTGGAACATACAACACAAATATACCGCATGTAAACTAATAAATACTGGCTTGAATTACCGAAATCCAATATACAATCCATGAGTTCAGCTGTTTTTTTAATCGAAATGTAAATTGTACAACTGAACCATCTTCGCGGATGTCTCAAGGCAAGTAACTCTCATACCTTGTGTATAGCTATAGACTAGAGTTGTATCTCTTCCAGTTTTCGACTCATCAGAAATATCGACCAAAAAGACTGCACTCTGTCAGTCAATAGACCTTTTTCGTATAACCTTTGCCCCCAGCGTTTCGACCAATCAGAGTTTAGGGCACGGCAGCCTCTCTCTGATAACCGGAACTAAGGGGCAGGTGCATGGGCTGAAATACCTCTTTCACTGACTTTCGGTGCTCGAAGTACTATTCCCAGCAAACATTGCGCCCTCGGATCGCATGGGTAAAACACTCGGCACGAATTTCTGCACTCAAATCGAGCGCGTCACGCATGCACAAAATCGAACACGGATTTCTGCACTCGAGTCGAGTGCGTATTGCATAAGTGAATACGCATACGATTTTGCAAATCGTCTCGCATGCGATACGCATGCTTTTTATGACGCTATATTTCAACCCAGTAATGTAGACCTGCCTTGTTTACGAAGTAGGTACATGCATACAGAAAGATCACCATATGTGTAAAACCATACCGCAGTGTCATTTTTCAGTAGAAAATCAACAGAAAAAGAGCGTATGTTCTCCTTCAGCTTAATGTTGTCTTTCTTCAAGCCAGAAACATCTTCAGTCAGACGATTAATCACAGAGGCCTGTTATGTAATTGTCATCTGCAGCTCTGCCAACTTGAGGTAGTCTGTGTTCCAATAACAATACCCTCACATGTAGTCGTGTCCCTCTTTGCAAAGGCATGATCTGGCCCTGGTCCTAAGCTCTCACTAGATGCGGAGGGCAAAGGAATGGCTGCTTCTGTAAATACAAAATCAAATGTATACATTAGCAATAGAATTAGCATCAATGATCTTGTTATCAGATTACACATGCATCACACTCACAGCATTTAAGCATGAAAATACATGAGGGAAATAACTCTTGAAATTGAAACAAAAAACTTAGGGGTGCGGGAGATGCTCCCCGGAAATTATTTTGGAGTGTTCTATGCAAAATCAAAATTGTAGAAATCTAGTGCTATTTTTGTTGTTGCATCAATTCAATGGTACATTTCTGGGAATAAAAAAAATGATTCAGCATGAGCTTTATCGATGTCTTGAAAACTGCATCACTATCTGTATCAAGTAACCTCCTTAATCTTCTCGATTCAAGAGTCGGTTGATTGAATGCACGCGGCTTGTCGACATATGTCTAGATCTTGTTTGTTTGTTTTCTAAAATCTTGCATTTGTTTCGTGACCCTTCCTATGCATCCGTTTTGGGCTGCCGATTCATTTTAAATTTCTTATACACTGATGTAGGAAGACAATTTGAAGTCAGCAGATCATAAATTGATAAAAACAAACAAAGCTTACTTGGCTCTGAGTCTCTTCCAGATCCGATGATTTTCAGCGTTGACACTGGGGGGGGGGGGGGGGGGGGGGGGTGGAAGCAAAACCGCTTGCTTGTCGTCGGTCTTCAGCGGACAAAGTCACGTCTCCGACCAGTACCTTGTCCTTCTGCTAGAGTCACTTGTTCTTGATGTTCTCTCAAATCCAAGATTAAGGGTGGGTACGAAGTCAACAGAGTTGGCATCGTTGAAAGCCGTGCCATTGCCAGACACGAAGTGACGCGAGCAGACTTTTCAATGGCACGACAAACCCCTGTCGTCGGATTGCTTGCACCCATCGCGTCCTTCGCTGTTGCGCCTTCGCACTTGCACCCATCGGAAAGCCATACAATGACAAATTCTGTCCACCGTATTTCTCTTTCTTCATTCCACTGTTGCACTTGCAGTTGTAAACACAACAGTTTGCCTCGTCGTCTCCGCACTTTACTTTGCACAAAGCCTCGTTGTCGATTTTTCCTTGTGCCCCCTTGTTCCGGTAGATCTGACAATAAACTTCACAGCGCATGCGCCAAAATTTAAGTGAAAAAGGTCTAATAGCAAATGTACACATCATTGAATGTCAAGAAAGGAAGCGGTTCCATACACTGTCTTGCCTCAGAAAACCGAACTTCATACAGTATTTGATGTAAGAACACGGGGGCAAAAGTTCGTCTGCTACTCAATAGGATGTAAGAAGTTTTCCTTTGCGATACCTAAACATGAAAAGAACACAAAAGTATCTGCCTTTATTGCCTCAGCAGAAAAAAACCGAACAAACACCATGACGATGAACTTGATTTTATTCAAAACCAAATCAACTGCTGTAAAGTGTTAGCAAAATAGAATAATCTACACGGAACTCTTCAACCGCGCATTAATCACTTGCTTGCGCAGGTAGACTGGCAGAGTGATAAGGAAACTGGGGCACAAAAATCTAAAGAAGTAATACATACATTTGTTACACACCTTGCTGAAGCTCGCATTTTTCATGATCCGCTAACTTCGACCTTATTTGATGTGTGTATTTTTCTTCCCATGATAGTTTACAAGCCAGTCGAAAAGCTGAATCGTAGTGCATTCACGTTTAAAAAACACAACTCTACATTAGTCGAGTTTCTGAAAATAACCTGCCTAACGTGCACTTTAGTTGAGTTTCTCCGCGAGGTTTGATGGTAAAACGACGCGTCATAAGAGAGAGAAATAACTTATTGGAAACGTATGTACGAGGGATCTAAAACAACTCTATTTTCAGACACAAAGAACCAACTCTTAGAATTCATATATCTAACGAAGTCGATGTAGTAGATACAAAAACACGTTTCGGTAAATAACGCTTAGTGCCGATGCCTATGCATAAGCCACTTCATCAACACTATGTTTGTTTTCAGGAAAACCCTGATCCAAATACTTCAGATGGTGAACTCCGACTTGCAGAAAACCTCTACCAACATAAATCTACAGGTTTCGGAATACCGCTCTTCACTTTCAAAGGAACTCAACATTTATCTGAGAGGTCAGAAAGCTAAGTTTGCTCTTGCATTTGTGTTCAGACCCAAACCCACTCCCCTCACCAGAGAAGTGTCCTGAAAACAAGTATACAGGCACATGCGCGAAACACTGTAAAAACGTGACTACAAGAATAGATCCGGTTGTTTTCTTTCCAGTCAATGTTGTCTCAAGTTAGCAATGCCATCTCTCACTGTCTCCCAATACGCATATCATTTACATATTAACATGCTTCCATTGTCAAACCGTAAGTAAGCAAAGAAAACATTAGCAGACGACGCACGCACTACACGTTTTTACAACGTGACGTGTAATAACCAATGGGGCGTAATGTGTGTAACATTCTGTCGTGCTTCTGCAATGGCGAGGATCGCGGTGTTGTGGCTGTCACGAACGGTTGTAAACGCGGCAGTATTGCCATATTGAGATAAAATGGACACTGAGGTTGCAGGATGATCACAAGGAGGTACTTGTTTTGACGTATGTGTTTGTATTTGTGTTGGTTTCGCTGTGTTCTATTGTCTGTTCGTTCTTTTCTCCTTCTCTCCCACTGTGTCTCGTACTGTGACTGTGTCTCGTACTGTCACTGTGCCAGTGTCAGTCAGTCTGGTGTTTTGTTTTCACTGTTTTTCTACTTCACTAAACCAAATGGCACCAAGCATTTCAACAAACTACCAACGACTATAAATACATCTATTTCAACAACATGTTATTGTGATTCTAAATGTAATTGGGTATTAACATGATGGATTCACTTTCAGAGGAGTTGAAGGTTTTTTACTTCAATGCAAATGGCCTTGCAGATTTTAAAAAGAGGAAGGATGTATTTGCTTTTTTGAGAGAGCAAAACGGTAACATAATTGTGTTGCAAGAGACACATTTGAAATACGATCAGGAGAAGAGTGTAAGATCCCAGTGGCTTTGAGTGTTTTGTAGCAGGATGCGAGTCAGGAAGTAAAGGTGTTGCAGTGTTGTTTTGCAACAATTTTGAATTTTGTGTTCATGATTTTGTTGGAGACGAGAATGGTCGTTTCATTATTCTGGATATTGAAATGATGGGCAAGCGCATGACTCTTGTGAATGTATATATATATGCGCCTAGCTAGTGCAGGCGATCACCCTGGATTTTTTCAAAGCTTAATTGTTCGAGAAGATTGTGTACATGGATAATGAATTGATGGTTATTGGTGGAGATTGGAATGATGCACTGAATCCAAGAGTGGACTCAAACCAGCCCAAAAATGTTTACCGTTGTAAAAGTAGAGAAACAATTTTGGAGTTTATGAATAAGTACGATCTCGTAGATGTGTTTAGAACCATGCATCCTGAATTAAGAAAATTTACCTGGCGTCGCTTTAACAGTATACAAAGAATCAGATTGGATTTTGTTTTTGTTTCTGACGAACTTTGCCTTGATGTGGTGAGTACAAATATATTGCCTGGTTATTGTTCTGACCATTCTCTTGTTTTGGTTGCCTTCAGAACTAAAATTAGAAAAAGACAACGTTCCCTCTGGAAATTTGATAATCCTTGCTCCGAGATAAAGTGTTTATGAACCTTGTAAAAGAAGTAATGTTGGAAGTTAAACGTGAGTATGTTGTTCCGGTTTATCACCCAGATAGTTTACACTTATAATAATAATAATAATAATAATAATAATAATAATAATAATTGTCAGTAAGTACTGGTGTCACATGACTGATGTGAACCAGTTGATTGGCTAATGGCGATGCGCTAAAACTGTTAGCGCACTCTTGGAGTGCGCTAACTTTTCCACAGAGCGTATTCTTCCGCCCTTTGCCTAAGCGAGACTGTGCTCTTATCCTCAGAATTAATTAATGACATGTAGCTTATATTCTCCACAATACCAAATGACCATAAATTCCCTGCTTCTCAATTAAAGCAGAAGTGTTTTTTTTCTAACAGATTGCATGTGCCTGTGCCACAGTGCCACTGATCTAAAAATAGAAGCCGCTGTGTTTTATCTAATTTTCGCCGACTTGCATAGATTCTTCTCATATGCCGTGTTAGTGGCATGTAGCTTATCATCCACATTACCAAATGATGAGTTAGTATACAATTCCCAGCGGCTAACAGAAAACACAAGTGTTATTCCGATAACGTACCAGCCAGACCAGTTTGGAAGACTGACTCGATCGACTCTGTCATACGTAACAGACTATGTACACTGAAAAACGACTGCATCAGTTCAGTAAATGAATGGTTTCCGAATTATTATTTCAAGGCAAGAACAATCGTAATCTGGAAAATAATTATTGAACTCAGCGCTATGCGCTTCGTTCAATAATGAATTTTCTCGATTTGCTCTATAAATCTCTTAGTGCACTGGGATGTCTCAATAACTTAAATAATAATAATAATAATAATAATTGTCAGTAAGTACTGGTGTCACATGACTGATGTGAACCAGTTGATTGGCTAATGGCGATGCGCTAAAACTGTTAGCGCACTCTTGGAGTGCGCTAACTTTTCCACAGAGCGTATTCTTCCGCCCTTTGCCTAAGCGAGACTGTGCTCTTATCCTCAGAATTAATTAATGACATGTAGCTTATATTCTCCACAATACCAAATGACCATAAATTCCCTGCTTCTCAATTAAAGCAGAAGTTTTTTTCTGACAGATTGCATGTGCCTGTGCCACAGTGCTACTGATCTAAAATAGAAGCCGCTGTGTTTCATCTAATTTTCGCCGACTTGCATAGATTCTTCTCATATGCCGTGTTAGTGGCATGTAGCTTATCATTCACATTACCAAAGGATGAGTTAGTATACAATTCCCAGCGGCTAACAGAAACCACAAGTGTTATTCCGATAACGTACCAGCCAGACCAGTTTGGAAGACTGACTCGATCGACTCTGTCATACGTAGTAGACTATGTACACTGAAATACGACTGCATCAGTTCAGTAAATGAATGGTTTCTGAATTATTATTTCAAGGCAAGAACAATCGTAATCGAAAACGTGTCAAGTCAAAGTCAAGTCAAACAGTTTATTTACCAAATGCAAAGCACAGGATTTTGTTATGGTGTATGCATAAAACTTCACACTCCTTCCACACGCATATATCACAACAACTATGTAGAGACAAAGTGTTCAATCTCACTGGGCCCACTACGTGTGCACACCAACCAGACAGTTCAACACGGACTGGTTGTTCCTTTAGCACCAATCTGACAGGAGCAATCACAGGTTGCATGGATAAAGATAAATGAATTCCCTAAAAATCATATCTAAAAATATAGTCATCAATATAATAAATCCGAGTACATGCTAACACAGTTATTCAAAGGACACAACCCTTACATCTATTAAGATATTTCATTTAAGGATACTCGATCCATTTCAAAACTTTAACTGACACATATCACAGATCTAACAGATCTAAGAACGATCCACCATTGAGGCCGCAAGGACTGCCTCAGGAAAGAAACTGTTTCTGAAACGAGAAGTCCTGCTCTTCAGAGCGCGGAAGCGCTTGCCTGACGGGAGGAGCTCGAACAGATGGCTGGCTGGGTGAGATGAGTCTGCCACTATACCCCTAACTCTCTTTGCTAAACGTGAGCTGTACAGTGAGGCGACTGACGGAAGTTCGCAACCCACAATACGAGACGCTTGTCTGACAATGCGCTCCAGCTCTTCCTTGTTCCTAGCACTGGCACTGCTAAACCACACGGTGACTGAAAAACACAGAATGCTTTCTACAGTGGCCCTATAGAACTGCTTTTGGATGGCTTGGTTCAGTCTAAATTTCTTCAGCTGTCTAAGGAAGTGAAGCCTCTGCTGACACTTCTTGATAATGGGCTCTGTGTTTTTGTCCCATGTGAGGTCGCTCGAGATGATTGTGCCTAAAAATCTAAAGGAGTCGACCTGCTCAACACTTACACCGTTGATCTCTAAAGGGGTGAGTGCGAGTTTGTTCTTTCTAAAATCTACAATCATTTCTTTGGTTTTAGAGACATTGAGCTCTAAGTTGTTGTCAGAGCACCAGCCAACCAACTGTTCCACCTCCTCTCTATACACACTTTCATCATCGTTGGAAATCAGCCCCTCAACTGTCGTGTCATCTGAAAACTTCAGAACCAGCACAGATGGATCTGATGATACACAGTCGTTCGTGAAAAGTGTGAATAAAAGTGGAGAAAGCACACACCCCTGGGGTGCCCCTGTGTTCAGCGTGGCTGAGCAAGAGTATGAACCGTTCACCTTGACTACCTGTGGACGGTCTAAGAGAAAGTCTAAAACCCAATGACAGATGGACGGATGTACGTTCAGGGCTGACAGCTTGTCAAACAGCATGTGGGGGATAATTGTATTAAAAGCACTACTAAAATCGAGAAATAAGATTCTAGCGTATGAACGTGGCTTCTCCAGATGACGCAGGATGTGGAACAGACCTAGCGCTACAGCGTCCTCAACCGATCTGTTTGCCCGATAAGCGAACTGGAGAGGGTCACGTGAGGCACCAGTGCATGCCTTTAAGTAGGACAGAACGATCCGCTCAAAACCTTCATGGCCACTGATGTGAGTGCGACTGGGCGGTAGTCATTAAGCTGGGCGACACGGGGTTTCTTGACTATCACCGACGACTTAAAACAGCGGGGGACAGAATGCTTCTCTAAGGACTCATTAAAAATGTCTGTGAACACGGGTGCTAACTGATCAGAGCAACACTTAAGAGCAGCAGTCGAAACACCATCCGGGCCCGAGGCTTTCCTGACGTTTTGTTGTTTAAACAGCTTCTTCACCTCCAGGGTCCAGAACGTTCTTACCATATATATAAGACTTATTACCTCATGCGTGCAGACTCAGTCAGTGCAGACTGCAGTGGTTCGATTGCTCTTGCCTAGCACAGTAGCAGACGACATAAACCCCGCTCAGCAAATTAACATGTTGGGCAAATGTGAACTAAAAAACGATGGGGATATAAAACATGTAGGGTTCAGAGCATTCTTACCGTTCATATTTAGTATCAGACTCCCCGATGAGTGAAGATACAACACGAGAAATATGCCACATTTATTTTGAAAATGTGCAACCGTCGAGTCCTTCGACTTCGACTCAATTCAAGGGGAGTCACTCCGCACAGTCAATCCGTCAAACCTCGACTGGAGGTTTCGAATCGCAAATAACGAAGAGTACAGTCCTTTCTCCGAGTTCAAATGAGGTCTCTCTGAAAGGTCATCACTGTTCAGCTTAACGCTACACTGGAATTTACCAACATAAATTAAAATGCGTGTGACGAAAGCACGACACACTTGAGACACCCCACACAAAAGTAGATCTTACTGTACACTGACGACCTAACCACACAGTTATGCCTATTCAAATGCGCGTAGCAAAATGTGCGTTTGGAATCTTCTTTTTTCTATGGCGGTACTGACAATATCGTTATTGAAACAATCCCAGTGCACTAAGGGATTTATAGAGCAAATCTCGAAAATAATTATTGAACTCAGCGCTATGCGCTTCGTTCAATATTGAATTTTCTCGATTTGCTCTATAAATCCCTTAGTGCACTGGGATGTCTCAATAACTTAAATAATAATAATAATAATAATAATTGTCAGTAAGTACTGGTGTCACATGACTGATGTGAACCAGTTGATTGGCTAATGGCGATGCGCTAAAACTGTTAGCGCACTCTTGGAGTGCGCTAACTTTTCCACAGAGCGTATTCTTCCGCCCTTTGCCTAAGCGAGACTGTGCTCTCATCCTCAGAATTAATTAATGACATGTAGCTTATATTCTCCACAATACCAAAATACTATAAATTCCTGCTTCTCAATTAAAGCAGAAGTGGGTTTTTTCTGACAGATTGCATGTGCCTGTGCCACAGTTGCCACTATCTAAAAATAGAACCCGCTGTGTCTATTTTTCAGTTTCGACTTGCGAAGAATCTTCTCATAATTATGCCGTAGCTTATTATCCACATTACCAAATGATGAGTTAGTATACAATTCCCAGCAGCTAACAGAAAACACAAGTGTTATTCCGATAACGTACCACTGAACTATACTGTTCAAAAAAAGAAACGCATAGTTGCTACTTGCCAAATTTGTTTTATTTTTCGAAAAAATTAACAGAAAATCCAATATTTAGATTATTTGTTTGAAATTTGGTATGGACACAGTTGAATGCACACACAGTTCATTTGCATCTTCAAATCAATCAGTCAATCAATACGATTGGGTGCCGAGGCTGTCAAGTCAGTAGGGGGTGTGACTGCCTTGAGCAGCAACAACTGCCCGGCACCTTCTGGGCATGGACTGGATCAGATGCCGGATATCTTGCTGTGGGATGGTGTCCCACTCCTCCTGAAGTGCCTGCAATAGATCGCGGTGATTTGCCGGCGCTTCTTCTCGCCTGCGCACACGTCTGTCCAATTCATCCCAGAGGTGTTCTATTGGGTTCATGTCTGGCGACATGGATGGCCAGGGAAGCACCTGGACATGGTGGTCGGTGAGGAACTGGGTGGTGAGTCGTGCTGTGTGCGGGCGAGCGTTGTCCTGCTGGAATATGGCATCCTGGTCAGCCAGAAGAGGAAGGGCGTGTGGGCGCAGAATTTCCTCCACGTATCGCTGGGCAGTTATGCGCCCTTGGACGTGCACCAGGGTACTCCTTCCAGCGGTATTGATCGCCCCCCACACCATGACGCCTCCACCACCATGAACGGGTGCCTCATCCACACAGTTGGGCGCGTAACGTTCGTTTACTCTCCGGTAGACCCTCCTCCGACCATCATGTCGCTGGAGCAGGAAGTAGGACTCGTCGCTGAACCACACGTGTCTCCAGTGATTCCGGACGGTCCAGCGAAGGTGCTGGTTGCCCCACTGCACTCGGTTCTGGCGATGGCGGCGGGTGAGGACAGCTCCTCTGTGAGGTCTGCGAGCTCTCAAACCAGCTTCATGCAGGCGGTTCCGCACGGTCTGGTCCGATAATCGGTGTGGCCCGGGGAGAGCCTGGACAGAAGATGAGGCCGACAGGAAACGATTCCGGAGGTGGCGGAGCCGTATGAAGCGGTCGTGAGCAGCAGTTGTCGCCCTTGGTCTTCCCGCTCGTGGCAAGTCAGCAACGGAGCCAGTGGCTTGAAACCTGACTCACAGTCTACTGATGGTGCTCTGGGACACGTGGAAGTGCCTGGCGATTGCACTTTGACTTTGGCCTGCTTGTAAACGACCCAATGCAATTTGGCGGTCTTCTCTGCTCAATCGGGCCATCTTTCGTCGCTGAATTGTCGTCTGATTTCTTTGTGGCGAACAATCCGCTTTTATGGGTTTTGGAAGACATGGTGAGAGCTCAATATTCCCCGAGTTTCACGAGATTACACTGAAGCATGACGAGTGGTCATGCCAAATGAGCAATTTTGACATTGTAGCCACTGATAACGCATGCGTCACGTGCAGAGCTCACTTGTGGCAATGGACGAAAGGTCGACGACCAGATAAACATTTTCTGCAGTTTGGTGGATATCCTTGTAGCCATATAACTAAATTAACCAAATATTACAAGCTATGCGTTTCTTTTTTTGAACAGTATAGATCAGCATTTGGAATATATATATATATATGCGTAGCAGACTAGAGTTACACTGAAATACGACTGCATCAGTTCAGTAAATAAATGGTTTCCGAATTATTATTTCAAGGCAACAACAATCGGAATCGAAAACGTGTAGGGTTAAGAACGTTCTTACCATGTATAAAACTTATTACCATCCTGCCTTATGCGTGCAGACGAGCAATTGCAGTGCAGTACCGTGGTTCGCTTGCCCTAGCCGCCCTAGCAGACGACATAAACCTCGCAGCAAATTAACATGTTGGGCAAATGTGAACAAGCAAACGATGGGGACATACTACGTGTAGGGTTCACAGCATTCTTACGGTTCATATATAATAGTACCAGTCTCCCCGATGAGTGAAGATACAACAGAAGAATGCCATACCACATTTACTTTGAAAATCCGAGTCTGCTAACCGTGGCCTTGGCCGAAGTCAATTCAGGGGGCAACACTCTGCACAGTCAATCTGTCGAAGCTCGATGAAGGTTTCGAATCGCACAGTCCTTTCTCCGAGTTTAAATGAGGTCTCTGTGAAAGATCATCACTTTTTAGCTTAACGCTTCACTGGAATTTACCAACAGAAATTAAAACAAGAGTTTGCGTGTGACGAAAGCACGACACACTTGAGACAGCCCCACAAAAGTAGATCCAGTGACACAAACCTGACCACACATGTTACGCCTATCCAAATGCGCGTTGCAAAATGTGCGTTTTCAATCTTTTTTTTTCTCTGGCGGTACTGACAATATCGTTATTGAAACAATCCCAGTGCACTAAGGGATTTATAGAGCAAATCTCGAAAATAATTATTGAACTCAGCGCTATGCGCTTCGTTCAATAATGAATTTTCTCGATTTGCTCTATAAATCCCTTAGTGCACTGGGATGTCTCAATAACTTAAATAATAATAATAATAATAATAATAATAATAATTATTATAATAATAATACTACTAATAATAATAAATGAGCATTTATATAGCGCAACATCATAACTTTACAATTATGCTCTTTGCGCTTGACACATTTAAAATTAAAACACAGTAATACAAGCATTTACATCTACATTCATAGTCAGCAACGCTTAATTAAAAGCATACACCATCAAACATACATTACAAAAGATTCTTCCACTAACTAAATAATAAAAACATGAATAGAATAGGTAGTGAAAAATCACTAAAACAACAAATAACACTAAAATTAAAACACAGTTATACAAGCATTTACATCTACATTCATAGTCAACAACGCTTAATTAAAAGCATACACCATCAAACATACATTACAAAAGATTCTTCCACTAACTCAGTAATAAAAAAAACATGAATAAAATAGGTAGTGAAAACAAGGAAATACCAGCTGAATACCTTAATCAAACAGAACATGTTATCAACAATTCTGTAAACAGCCCTTGATGTTTATATACATTATCACATTATCACTAAAACAACAAATACACTACATGTAGCCTACTGATGGACTGAGAAAAACAAAATCAGGGGTTGTATTTCTTGAAGAGGTGTGTTTTAAGTGCTCGTTTGAATGCTTGGGGTGACTGAGAGTGGCGGATGTGAAAGGGGAGAGAATTCCATTGTGTGGGTGCGCAGAAAGTAAAAGTGCGTTGTCCGTATGTTTTGGTTTTTGTGTGTGGAATGGTAAGGATGCGACAGTCAGAAGAGGCACGGAGTTGTCTTGCTGGAGAATAGACGCTGAGGAGTTCAGAGAAGTAAGCAGGAGACGAACCAGAAAAGAAGTTAAAGCAGAGGGTGGACAGTTTGTAGTCAATGCCGGCTTGAATAGATAACCAGTGCAGTGTGCGAAGGAGTGGTGTTGCGTGATCTCGTTTTCGTGCTTTGAGAATGAGGCGTGCTGCCGCGTTTTGGACTTTATGTAGTTTATGCAGGAGGTACAGAGGACAGCCAGAGAGAAGAGAGTTGCAATAGTCAAGTTTAGAAAGAACAAAGGCACAGACAAGAGTGTTAGTTGTTTGAGAGGAGAGTGTGTGGCGAATGGTGCTGATCTTACGAAGCTTAAAATAAGCTGCTCTACAAACTAAAGATAAATGTTTGTTAAGAATTCTAGCTGATGGCGAGAAAAGAATGTCGGTGTTGCCTATTTGAACAGAAACGGGTTGGGGAGAGGGAAATGTAGTGTTCTTCTTTTTGCACATTAAGACTTCAGTCTTATCATCATTCAGCTTAAGTTTGTTATCGACCATCCAAGATTTAACATCAGTGATGCATGTCTGAATGGTCTGGATGGCGGAATGTGTCTCTGCAGGGGGACTGGGTTTATACAGCTGGGTGTCATCAGCAAAAGACTGATTTAAAACAGAATGGTTTTGAATCAGTGTGGAGAGGGGCTTAGTGTACATGATGAAAAGGATGGGACCGAGTACTGAACCTTGAGGAACGCGGAAAGAAAGTGGGGCTGGAGCAGACATCTGGCCATCGACAAGCACAGCCTGAGTCCTGCCAATGAGATAGGACTCAAGCCATGCCAGCGGTGGACCGGAGATGCCGTACAGAGTCTGAAGTCTATGGAGAAGCGTGACATGGTCAATCGTGTCGAACGCTGCAGAAAGGTCAAGTAGGGTAAGCACTGACACATCATCACAATCCAGAGCAGACAGAATGTCACTGATTACTTTAAGTAGGGTTGTTTCATGACAGTGAGAAGGGCGATAAGCGGACTGAGAATGCGAGATCAAATCATGGGTGTTCAAATATGACAACAGCTGCTTCAAAACTACCTTTTCAAAAACTTTGGACAAGAATGATAAATTAGATACAGGACGATAATTCTTCAAAATATTGACATCAAGACTATGTTTTTTGAGAAGTGGTTTGACAAGTGCAGTTTTGAACAATGATGGAAAAACACCAGATAACAGGCTATCATTGACAATTTGAGTAAGAGTTGGCAACAACACATCAAGATTCTCAAAAAGCAGTGGTGTGGGTATGGCATCAAGTGGACAAGTTGTTGGTTTGGACTTCAGAATAATGGATCTAAGGTCTTTTTCACTGATTGGCTGAAATGATGGAAAAGAACAATCAGTGGGAACATCAACATGACTGGAGGAAGCAGAATGTGCACTAATCTGATCAAGTTCAGAACGAATATCAGAAACTTTCTTGAAAAAATAATCACTGAATACATCTGGCAGCTGACTAGCGGGGAAAACAGTGGGAAGTGGGGATAACCTTACTGCGGCCAGTCAACCGGCTGCAAATATCGATTTTTTTTGTGCTTGAATCGCAAACAATAATCTGGGCTTGGAGGAAGGTTGTCTTTGCTGCGTGTACTAACTTAGTTACCATGTCCTTTGCTCCTTGAAATATTTGTTTATGAACAGTAAGATGATTAATTGATGATAATGAATTGCAGTTTGTCATTGATGATCAGCTTTTTTTCGAAATGTTACTTCTGACGATTAGAGGCAAATGTATTTCTTAGGCATGCTTTAAGAAACAAGTCGCGTAAGGCGAAATTACTACATTTAGTCAAGCTGTGGAACTCACATAATGAAACTGAACGCACTGCATCAAGTTTTTTCACAATGACCGTAGTCCGTCGCTTGTGCATAACGGAGTGAAACTGACGAGCCTGTTCAGCGCGGTAGTGGTTTCGCTGTGCTGCATAGCACGCTTTACCTCTCTTCGTTTTAACTTTCTGAGCGTGTATTTAATCCAAACATATCATATCTATATGTTTTTGGAATCAGGAACCGACAACAAATGAGATGAAATTGTTTTTAAATCGATTTCGGAAATTTAATTTTGATCATAATTTTAATTTTTTTAATTTTCAGAGCTTGTTTTTAATCCAAATATAACATATTTATATGTTTTTGGAATCAGTGAATGATGTAGAATAAGATGAACGTAAAGTTGAATCGTTTTATATAAAAACAAATATTACAATTTTCAGATTTTTAATGACCAAAGTCATTAATTAATTTTTAAGCCACCAAGCTGAAATGCAATATCGAAGTCCGGCCTTCGTCGAAGATTGCTTTACAAAAATTTCAATCAATTTGATTGAAAAATGAGGGTGTGACAGTGCCGCCTCAACTTTTACAAAAAGCCGGATATGACGTCATCAAAAGTATTTATCAAAAAAATGAAAAAACAGGAACTCTCATGTCAAATTTCATAAAGATCGGTCCAGTAGTTTGGTCTGAATCGCTCTACACACACACACACATGCACGCACAGACACACAGACACACACACATACACCACGACCCTCGTCTCGATTCCCCCTCTATGTTAAAACATTTAGTCAAAATGTGATCGGGTGGAGTGGAAGGGGGGGGGGGGTGGAATAGGCCAGGAAGCATAATAATGAGACGCCAAGACAGAGGTTGCGATAACGTGACTTTTACTTAACGTACACCAGAAAGCACATCAGAAAGTAGACACCAGAAAGCAGTGTCTGATGACACATGAAAAGAAAAGTACATGGCATAACAAGTAAAACGCACCATTCATACCAATGCATCCTAACCATACATACATTCCACAATAAACCTATGAATGTATGACTGTATCATTTGTCAAAATAATCATGACAAATATAGACAAGTAACAATACAGCCAAAATCCTGCCGACACAGCATTCTCTGAAAGAGAATCCACAGTGAGTTAAACAACTCCACAACAGCTAATGTCAAGGGAAGTAACCAACATCTTCCCTTAGGCCTAAGCCTTGCATAGGAAAATGCTCTACATAAATTAACCAACTGCATGAACCGCAACTGCAAAATAATTGTTATTATTAAGTATGTTCATCGCCATGAAGACACATCTTCATCGAGTTGAATAATAACGACAAGAATAAGAAAGATAACTCAGGCATGGGGTAAGCGCAAGCTTCCATGCTTCAAAATGAAGCGTTAGACAACAGTCTATTACTTTACAGGGAAGCGCGACTAAATCATAACGCCTTAGATTAAAAGTCTGTTTTGCATCTATGCGACTGCACAAAATGTTAGGTTGTTTCAGTCGCAAAGTTCTTCTGTAGGCAAGCGCCTTTAAAGTGCAACATGAGAATTAATAGTCAAAATTGTGCAGCCTGTAGACAATATCTTCCTATTGTCTGAAATCTTAACTCAGAAGATCTCTATCATTCTCATGCCTGAATTCATCAAACTCATGATACGAGTTCATTACCCAAAATATATGTGTCAACCATAATTCCCGTTCATCAATTGTAGGGGTTTCTGCGCCTAAATCGTAAATAGGTAGCTTTACGGGCCAATGGCACTGAGGGCTTAACTTTGGGCTTTTAACCGACTACTACTCAGACTTTACTGATCTCCAGAAATAATATGTGATAAAAATGGGGGAAAATGGCAACGATACACATGGGTTACGATACACGCGCGAGTTTTATGTGCTAGACATTATTTAGCCCAGTGGAATGCTAGTACAAAATGTGTATATGTGTTTTCCCCAAACAAAGCCCATTGAACTGGCGGGAAAATGAGAACGAGTCTGCCTTACTTGATTCTTACGAGTCTTTAATTCACAAGACTCTAAAACAACTTTAGAACAACTGGTCATCAAATATTAGAAGTTATTAACGCTCAATTTCAGCGTCAAATCATGAAAGTGATTAGAAACTGATCTAGAAAACACATCTCTCTGATAGATCAAAATGGCGTCATCAACTCTGACGCGAGACCGGTCGGACATCAAAATGTACATATATACAAACATCATAGCATCAAATGAAACATAAGAATAAAGCATAAGGAAAGAATACAGCATAAGGAATGAATAAAGCATTTAATTACTTACAGATTCTCCTCAGTGAGCACACGTAAAAGGAACACAAAACCTGCTGCTGACGATAGTCGCGAAACACAAGAGCACAGGTTTCGGAATTCAGTTACAACCACACGTCGACCGACACAATCGGAGCAACACACAGCTCGCTCCATGAAACTAATCGCGTTCTCTCCTCTAGCCTAAATGCTCAGTCTTTTAAAGGCTGGCCACTTCCGATTCCCTGTGGCGATAAGCCAATAGGGAGGCTACCTAGTGTCAGACAACGGGGGGTGTTGTCTTAAGATTGCCTGCCAAATGAAAGGGATCGTTAAAGAGGCAGAGAGCCGTGTCGGTGTAACGCACCGGAAATATTACACACACCGGATAAGGCTCATTAGATTACAACCAGTTACAAAGAAGGGGGGGTAAGAGACTAAAACCTCCAAGCCACCTGGCATTTTCTATGATGTACCCTGTCAAAAGAAATGACACCCACTTGACGAACGCCGAGTCCAACGATTACCCAGACAGGCTGGCGGCACATTACATAACGACCACCTAAATCTGAGATAAGAGGTTAAAAGGAATCCGGTCAAGAGTCTACCCTACGATAGTAAACACACAATAATCCTAGCGGGAGACACAACTTGGGTCAGGGGAAGATAATAGACAGGGGAGGCAACTGGGTCGGGCAGGAGATAATTACACAAAAAGACTGGTACGCCACTTGACTACAAAAACTTGACTAAATGTAAAAAAGAAGAGCATAAATTGGAAGAAAAACTTATGTCCAACATTAAGTTTGTGGAGGAAAATTTGTGTCACGATGATGTACATATTTTGGAACACAAAAAAGAGGAGCTCAGAACATTGAGAGGGGGAAAGTTAAATGGTATGATTGTTAGGTCAAAAGCAAAATGGATATGAAGGAGAGGAGCAGACATCTGGCCATATAAACCAGAAATTAAATTAAATTGGAATTCTGCTACTTTCAAGGTTCTTGGTGTTCTTTTTACATGTGATTTGAAAACATATTGTTGAATTGAATTTTAATATGAAGTTAAATGAAATAAGAAAAATATTTCAAATTTGGTCAAGAAGGAATATATCGCCTTTTGGAAAGATTGTTGTGATAAAGACACTTGCAATGTCCAAAATAATCCACTTGTTAACAAACTTGCCGGACCCGGATGAACAGTTTTTAAAAGACTTGAATGCCATGTTGTACAGTTTTCTTTGGAATGGGAAAAACGACAAGATAAAACGTTTAAAAGTATGTCAGTTGTATGAGGATGGCGGTTTGAAAATGGTTGATGTGAAATCATTCCTCGCAAATTTGAAAATTAGTTGGCTAAAGCGCATATTGTGTAATGATGGAAAAGTAACACAAATTGTGTATGCAATATGTCCCTTGGTAAGAAAAGTTAAGCAGTATGGTGGAGAATATGCAAATGTTTTGATGTTGAGGGCGAAAAATCCTCAAGAAATTGACGTCTTTAGACATTATAAGATGTTGTATGACAAAAGTGTGCCCCTTACATTGAAACAGTTTGTCTCAGAACCATTACATTATAATAATTATAATAATAATAACCCTACAGTAGCAGACGACATTAACCCCGCTCAGCAAATTAACATGTTGGGCAAATGTGAACGAAAAAACGATGGGGATATAATACGTGTAGGGTTCAGATCATTCTTACTGTTCATAGTTAGTATCAGACTCCCCGATGAGTGAAGATGGGTGGCCGAGTGGTAACGCACTTGCGCTCGGAAGAGAGAGGTTGCGTGTTCGACCCTGGGTCGGGCCGCTATTTTCTCCCCCCTTTCCTAACCTAGATGGTGGGTTCAAGTGCTAGTCTTTCGGATGAGACGAAAAACCGAGGTCCCTTCGTGTACACTATATTGGGGTGTGCACGTTAAAGATCCCACGATTGGCAAAATTGTATAGGCATAGATAAAAATGCCCATCAAATACCCGTGTGACTTGGAATAAAGGCTGCGAAAGGTGAACATTCGCCTAACAGGCTTGAGGTTTGCTGGTCGATGTGAATGCGTGATATATTGTGTAAAAAATTCCATCTCACACGGCATAAAGCGCTTTGAACTTCGGATAAGGCGCTATATAAATAAAGAGAATAATAAAAAAAAAAAAGATACAACACGAGAAATATGCCACATTTGTTTTGAAAATGTGCGAACCGTCGAGTCCCGCTTCAAGTCAATTCAAGGGGAGTCACTCCGCACAGTCAATCCGTCGAAGCTGGAGGTTTCGAATCGCAAATAATGAAGAGCACAGTCCTTTCTCCGAGATCAAATGAGGTCTCTCTGAAAGATCATCACTGTTCAGATTAACGCTACACTGGAATTTACCAACATAAATTAAAATGCGTGTGACGAAAGCACGACACACTTGAGACACCCCACACAATCTTTACTGTACACGACCTGACCACACAGTTATGCCTATTCAAATGCGCGTAGCAAAATGTGCGTTTGGAATCTTCTTTTTTTCTATGGCGGTACTGACAATATCGTTATTGATACAATCCCAGTGCACAAAGGGATTTATAGAGCAAATCTCGAAAATAATTATTGAACTCAGCGCTATGCGCTTCGTTCAATAATGAATTTTCTCGATTTGCTCTATAAATCCCTTAGTGCACTGGGATGTCTCAATAACTTAAATAATAATACGAATATTTGTAACGCGCACATATCTCACCAACAGGCGACTCAAGGCGCACATACACTCATTCACACACACGGAGACTTAAAGTCACTAACACACACACACCATCAACATTTAAATATGTACAGTTATTCAGGGTGGGATGGGGGTGGGCAGTGTAGAATGCATGGATTATTTGGAAAAAAAGGAATGTCTTGAGTGCAGATTTGAATGATTCGAGGGACTGTTGTTGACGGAGGGGGAGAGGTAGTGTGTTCCATTGGCTAGGTGCTTGGAAAGAAAATGAGCGTTGACCTGCTGTTTTGAGTTTGGTGTGGGGGATGTTGAGCTTGGAGGAGTCGGCAGATGATCTGAGTGCTCGTGAGGGGACATAGAGAGAGAGAGAGAGAGAGAGAGAGAGAGAGAGAGAGAGAGAGAGAGAGAGAGAGAGAGAGAGAGAGAGAGAGAGAGAGAGATAGGCAGGGGCGAGACCATGGAGGCATTTGCAGGTGAGAGTGTTGATTTTGTATGTGATACGGGCAGGAACGGGCAACCAGTGGAGCTTATTTAGGAAGGGGGTGATATGGTCTCTCTTTTTCTTTCGTAAGACAAGACGGGCAGAGCTATTTTGAATGCGTTGGAGACGAGAGATAGAAGAAGAGGGAAGACCCGCCAAGAGAGAGTTACAATAGTCTAGACGTGAGAGAATGGTGGAAGTGACCAGTTTGGCGGTAGCATCTGTGGTACAGAAGTATATGTAGAGCTGGTAAATGTATTTGTATGTTAGATTGGATTGACAAATGACATTGTTTCTGTGGGTTATTTGTTAAGTGACAATGGATATTTAAGTTATGATGATTTTAAGCAACTATATCCACACGTTTATGTTGATTTTGTGTTATATGAAGGCTTACTTGCCTCAGTAAAGGCATATCAGAGGAAATTTAATTTGACATTAGATGAAAATTATGATGTTAGGGAGGCTTGTGTTTGGTCTTTTTTGAGTAATAGCAGGGTAAATCAGATTTATGTTTTTATTATTAAAGACCAATCACTAGTAACAGCTCTGAAGAAGTGGGGACGCGAGTTACAAATTAATACGGATACGGCCATGGTTTTTCGAAAAATTAAAAAAATTAAAACTGACCAGAAGCTCCGCTGGTTTCAATACAAAATTCTGTTTAGAATTTTACCAACAGGACGTTTCCTGTTTTTGCGGAAATTAGTTGATACGCCATTATGTCCGCTATGTAATCAAGCAGAAGAAACAATATCTCACATGTTATGGCAGTGTGTAAAGATTCATGATTATTGGTCTGATGTACTTACATGGTTGACTACACATTGTTCCCACTGTCATGGAGTGCAGTTCTCGTTAGAGCTAATTATATGTGGTGTACAAATTAATTGGTATTCAGACAGAATTTTGGATTCAATGATTTTGATTGCTAAATACATGATCTTTTTGACAAAATTACAAGGAAGAGAACCCACTGTCCCAGCCTTTGTAAACTATGTGAGAAATTGGTTTGAGGCAGAACAAATATCAACCCATAATAGATGGACGTTATATGCAGTTCGTGTCGGAGTAGAAGCAATATAGCCACTTTTTTCACCGAGGAAATGTTTTTTATTATTACATTTAGAGTTTTTTTGTCCGCCTGTTGTCTTTTTTCTTTGATGTTATTTTGATTCAAAGTAAAAGCACTTTGCAACTCCAGTAATATTCTAGGGAGAAATAGTGAAATGTTTGTTTTTATTTTGTGTTTGTAATTGTGGTTGTTTGTTTGCCTTTTGTCATTTTCTGTCAAATGTATCCTCGGGTGCTTTTGTTATTTTTTTCGCTATACTTTGTTAGTCTATGGTTCACCTTTTTATGTTTGTCTGTACTACTGGTATGGAATTCACAAACTTGATGTTTATTTATGAAGTGAGCAATCACCACACACACGCATGAGCAAGGACACTAGATACATTCCAAACCCCGGAGACGCTCAACACAACCTGCTAAGCAAGTATAATAATATTAACAGCTATTGTGTTTTCATCGTAGCAATGGGGTCCGATATTTAGACGAGACAAGTATAATGCCGACGAGTCGAAGACGAGTCGAATTATGCTTGTTCGAGTCTAAATATCGGACCCATTGCTACGATGAAGACACAATAGCGTTTATATAGCTATTCTGACATTAAATTATGTGTTAAAATCATGTTTTTGTCAGCAACAAGTACCAGCATTGCACTATACAATGGACGTTCTTTGTGACAGGAAAGTTTGCTGATTGTGTGTTAAACATTGGAGAGATCGTCTGCTAGAATCAGAGATAGGTCGCTTCAGATTGCAGCTTCTGGAAATTTGCAAGGTTTGTTGCCTGTTAAAGAACTGGATTTTACACGTAATGTATGTCATGTACAGTAAGCAACAACAAAAACACACACAAAGCAAATGACATCGTCTGTCGACTAGTCACAGAAACAAACCTGGCGAGGTATGCGTGTACTTTATACACGTGGAAGAAACCGGAACCATGCGTCTTTGTTATTGACAATATGCTTTTGGATATTGAGAAAAACGGCCGACTTCCGTAGCATTATGCTTTGATGATCGGAAGAGACCATCCAATCATAGCCCCCGAATTCCCCCACGTGTTCATCAGAATAGCAATATATATTGATGTCACACGCATTCCTTCTTTGCCACTACTAAAGCAAACGTGTGCAAGATTGTATGTTGCACGCTTTGATGCCGAAATCAATTATTTTGATCATGCATTTATTTCTGAAAATGTTCACCTTTACATACATTCAGTCACTACCTTAAACACTTATGTTTTCAGTATTCATTTCAGGTGATCACGAACGTAGAACATGGGTATCAAAGTGTTGTGACATTTTGTTGTGCATTCTGAATAGTGTGCCAACAGGCCTTGGTCAGTCAACCACGTTTTATCTGTGTACTAAGTGTTTGACGGAAAAAGAATAACACCAACCCCGTTCTCCTGTATATAACTGAAAGCCACATCTTCTTCTTCATTCAATTTCTGTTTTCAAAAGCTTCGTCAACTTTCCACTTACACGACAAGCTCCCTTTACCAAGCTTCAATTAAGAACCCTGAATACGACAGGTCAAAACAAAACCATAGGTACTACTTTCACTATCATCGTCTGCAACGGAAACCGAAAATGGCGAAACGCTTTGCCACGTACACAGAGGACGAAATTTCAAAGAAAAGTTCGAACCATACACCTGTGACTAGGAAAAGTTGCACAGACAGTTCCGTGCGGATCTCACCACGTATCAACGTACATCCGATGCTGAGGACCTACAGATAGGTGACGCTTTGGCGATTGAGACTTCGTCTTCAGCTCTAACACGCACGCAGGCAGTCAGGCAGGTCTGATATGCACCAGCGGTGTTGGAAGGTTTTGATTTAGAAACACTCGAGTGTTACTTCGACGAGATAAACGAACCAAAAATCAAAAGTGTACCCCAAATTCGGAAAATATTCTTTCAAAACGGCACTGTAAAAACCATCAACATCACTGTGAGAAAATAAACAATACTACATGTAACACAACCAGTTCCCCTGTGGAACATTTCGGGTGGACTTTCCCACGACCTGACCTACAAAAATCCTCCGTGTTCGTTCGCGCTTTGCATTCAATCTGTGTTAGTGCGCGTGTGTGTTTGTGTGTTTAGCTTTCGTTGGTATGTGCTGTTTGGTTCAAAATAAGTTTATCTTTTTTCATTGAAAGATTCAGAAACGTTGGTTGATACTTTGTTGAATGCATTCAACCAGAAAAGACACGAAACGCATTGAATCTATCTTCTGCGCGCATGCGTGTGTAGGGTATGTGTAAAAGGGCAATTGTGTTTTTCAGTCTTGTTTTGTGCCTGTTATTTCGTCCCCAAAAACTCATTTCTGTCTTTCTATGCCTATGCTGTGAGACATAATCGCTATTACGAGTTAGTCGTGTGACAGAGAGTTTTCTTGCACACTCGACTGCTGCTGTCTCACTTCGGCTACGCCGTCGTGAGACATCTACAGTCTCGTGTGCAAGAAAACTCTATGTCACACGCTTTCCTTCTTTGCCACTACTAAAGCAAACGTGTGCAAGATTGTATGTTACACGCTTTAGGAGCATGGCAAGAACGGATTCAAACTCAAAATCGTCCCTCCAAAAGCCAACAAATACACACACGACTTTTATTTCTCCTGCTGTTATCGTTTCTTCTCTTTGCAAATTCTTCAACGCTCAGAATACCGAAAGCGGCATCCCAGACGACAGTAGTTTCCCTTCGCGAATTTAGCTTCCCTTGGAAAGTGGCTCGCTCAGGAGGCCTGTTAGTCTGACACTATAAGGACAGAGTTCTGAACATAGATGACAAAGATTCCGGAATGAACAAACATTTCGCGGATGCAGACACAGAAAGACGTCATGAAGAATGCGATGCTTAAAAAAATACAGACTGTGACGATGACTGTGACGTCATTCACATATACCGAGACGTCATTTATAGTTGTTCGGTCACTTCCGTCAAAAAGTAGATCTCTCCACAATAGCTGCTCCTGTGTTTAGGTTTGTCAAGCTTGAGTACACAAAAACGTGTTTGTTCTCTCCTCTGTTGAAGCTGTGAGACATAAATGCTATTCCGACTTGGTCGTGTGACAGAGTTTTCTTCCACACTCGATTAGCTGATGACCTGATGTCTAACTCAGCCTGACGGCTTCGTTAGACAATCAACGTAATCTCGTGTGGAAGAAAACGTCTGTCACACGACCAAGTCGGAATAGCAGGTACTGTCACACGACTAACTCGTAATAGCGGGTAATGTACATTAATAGAAGAACAAGCACACGTTCCTTTCCTTTCACAAATTGGTATAATATGTTATTTGTGGGCTTTGCTCCGTCGGGCTTCAATTAGCTTTGGTCGGACGTCAATCCACGATGACGACCTCGAAGTTTCAAACGGAAGCATGTTAATGTTATTGTAATTCAATCTGACGACGATCTCTTTTCTGCTTTCATGTGGTTGTAAACAGACATAATTGGTTCTGTTCTGTTCACACACTACTTTCAGTCCACTTACCCGCAAGGGTCAAGCCCCAAGAAATATGTCTCAGTATTCCTATCTTATCACTCTGCCCCTGTTTTGTTTTCGTTCACATCAACTTACGTCACGTATTCGACGTCATCACTTCGCACACCTAATGGTCTCAGTATTTCGTTGGCCTTCATATTTCCTACTTGTATTAAAATAACCCTCAGAGCTAACCGAGACTAGTTGAGGTTGTATCAATGCGCCTCGCCAGCAGGTAGCTAATGGCCCTTTTAGCGAGTTGTTATCGAAAAATAATTTCCGGTAATTTTAATGAGTTGGGACATTCTGTTTCATTAAAACGCCAACTTGATTGAATTACAATATTTAGTCATGTCATTAATGTGCAAGTGCATTTGTCTGATTCAATTCAAAACACTATGCAGGCAAGCCCAAAGTTACAACGAACACATCACTGACCAGCAAGAAGGGTCAATCCACCACGTTAGTCTGTGGCGTTCAAACATCTCCACACTTGACGTCACTCAAGTGGTACAAGGGCGAACAACCCCTGGACACCTCAAGCTGCGGGCACTACTCAGGGGGGACAATCGGCACCCCTAGCCTGACGATTCGGAGCGCGCAACTGGACGATGCAGGAAGCTATCACTGTGTGGCATCTAACCCTCTGGGGTCTACAAAGAGCACCACCACAGTGTTGACTGTGCACCGTAAGTATTTCCTGGCTGGTTCATCATTCTGATACGAAGCCTGCTTATATTTGTACTGGGTTTGAGTATGACTGAGCTTTTCTTCCTACTTCAGCCATAATTATGCGCGCACGTGTGTGTATATCTATATCTATATCTATATATATATATATAAATATATATATCTATATTTATCTTGTCCAGTGTTTTGCGTTTATCTCCCTTCCTTCGTGTGGCGTCAATCCATATTCCCGTTACTATATATTGACTGATGAGACACAATAGTGTCGAAACACGTGTCTGGTCTAGGTACAAATACAATGGTCCTCCTCAGGACTAGATTACCTTGCGATACGTCCCCCACAAAGGGACTTTGCTCTGTAAATCTCGGTCCCCCTTGAGGAGGGTCTGATGCTCCCAATAGGCTATCTGTGAAGGGATACTTTTTTCTCTCTCTATCTCTGTTAAGAGATTTTAACAAATCTCGGAAGAAAGTCTCTGCTGACTTTCAATTGTTTCTTTCACAATTTCTGATGTTATATATATATATATATATATATATATATATATATATAAAACATCAGAAATTGTGAAAGAAACAATTGAAAGTCAGCAGAGACTTTCTTCCGAGATTTGTTAAAATCTCTTAGCAGAGATAGAGAGATAAGTAAGTATCCCTTCACAGACAGCCTATTGGGAGCATCAGACTATATATGTATATATATATACGACTTGTGTCTGTGTGTATGTGTGTGTGTGTGTGTGTGTGTGTGTGTGTGTGTGTGTGTGTGTGTGTGTGTGTTCGCGATGCACGGCCAAAGTTCTCGATGGATCTGCTTCAAATTTGGTGGGCATATTCAGGTAGACCCCGGACACAACCTGGTCGATGAGAATTTTCAACACGTGCTCTCAGCGCGCAGCGCTGAACCGATTTTGGTTTTTTTCTGTTCATCTTCTCAGTTCCATTCCCAGTAACTCTTCCTTATCTTCTCCAGTGTTTTGCATTTATCTCCCTTCCTTCGTGTGGCGTCAATCCATATTCCCGTTACTATTTTTAGAAGGTCACTGTCCACTGCTGTGCAGAGCTCACTCTTTAGCTGGGCTGGCCTGGCAGCGTGAGATTGCCTGGCAGTAGGCCCGCTATAAATAAAACACTTGCTCCACTGCTGTCTGCTAGTGCTGGCTGCTACAGCCAGAAAGTAGGGTAGTGTGTATTTTGACTAAGCACACACAACTGACACGATCAAATAGACTCGGGCAACCCATGGCATAATAGGGGATACATTCAGCTTTAAAATGATACCAAGCATGACAAGGTCGAGAGTACATGCAAAGAGTGTGTGGTGTATCAAAGAGACAGAATACAAACAGACACATTCCTGTCCCAGCACAATCTCTTCCAATCTCCACTCCATTCACACCCCAATTACTCAAGCTGTCCATTTCCCACAAGCAATGTTAGTAATGCAGTGTGAAGTACAGCATGCCAGCATGCAGAATCACTCACCACCAGTCTTGTTACCAGGTCCTATTCGCGGGCAGGAAGGGGTTAATTACTCCACTGTGGGGGGGGCCGCGCGCCAGGCAAGATAGCAGCTAACGGTACTCCTGTTGCTTGTGTAAACACTTAGAGAGAGAGGGTTCTCACATTCACTGTTTGTGTCAAAAGAACTCTGGTTCTCGCATACTCGTTCTGGAGTAGCGGTTTGCACAAAACTGCTTTCTTTTTGTGGTGTGCACTGTTTAGATTGTAGTGGAGACGTTTGCACACTAACTGTATTTGGTGCTTTGGAAGGCGTTGATGCCAGTGGTGGCAAAAAAGTTGAAGCATCGCTAAACACATGTGTCACACAGTCGCCAGAGCTATCTGTCTTTCTTGCTTGGCATCTTTTTTTCTTTGCTGGTCTTCCACCTTTTGTCTGACTGAAAAATTTGGAACACACAGGACAGTCGCTGGCAAGTAAAGAAGCATCAAACTCTTGCCATAGAAAAGCTGCGTTTTGAATGTCCTGATAGGCATTATCAAGCGAAATTTTCGAGGGAACATGTGAACCTTTTAATTTCATCACCCTGCAAAAACATTTGTTGCACAATGTTTGAGAATGAATGTCACTGTTGTCAAGCATGATGTTTATTCCATGATAGCTGTCAAGTTCTACGGTGGCATACCTACACAATTTCACTAGAGTGTCATATTTCTTTTTTGATCTTTCTCCACATACACGACAAAGAGAATGTAGTCTCTCCAAGTGTGCTTCTTTTGTATGAAGAGTTTCCATCACGAAGTGTGCTGAACTTAAACAACTAAAAAATCTACACCCATTTTTCAAGTCCCTTTGCCAGTCAGAAAATGAACACACACATGCACAAATCACAGTTTGTCCTTAAAGAAACTATTTTTTTCCAAAGTTAAGTCCTACACATCACTGCTCATGACAGTTCAAAATACAGACCTACAATCAGGTACCACAAAACACAGTAGGAATAGTATGTTAGAACCCATGTAACAGCATCAAAACTGTCAACAACACATCTACCACTGTGAATAAAACTCAGAACCCTGCTCTCTTTCAACAATAAAAACTCCATTTAGAATACTGGTAACTAAAAACATTTTTGCTCTGGTGCATACTCTAAAGTTTCAATTCACTAACACAGTTAATCCTGGGAAACCAAAAAGGTCCAAGCACTTGCAATAGATCACTGAAAATTGTAAACATCCAGGGTTTTTAATAGGGGCCAAAGAAGGGCCAGCCTGCTGGTGCCAACAGCTGCCACTGACTGACGCCTTCCCTGTGGGAGTGGAATGTCTGGCAGCAGGGGGTATCTGGTAGCAGCTGGCGAGCAGCTAAAGGGGAGGATTTTGCCTGTGCTGCACAGCAGTGTGTCCACAACGTTTTCATCCCGGCGAAGCCGGATATTCCCGTTACTATTTTTGGAAGGTCACTGTCCACAACGCTTTCATCCCGGCGAAGCCGGGTATTTCTCTACTTCTTCCCGGCGAAGCCGGGTACTTCGCTGGGTATTCGGCTCTACTTCTTCCCGTCATTCGGCTCTACTTCTTCCCGGCGGAATATATATATATACTTGAGGAATATCGGCTTCGCCGGGTGAATCGCGAGACAGAGACAGACAGCGTGGCGGTTCGCCGTCTTAGAGCACGTGTGAACATTTACATCCACCAGTTTGTGCCCACTCAAAGGAAGGCAAGAACATTCAGAGAGACAAAAGCAGCCAGACCCCATCACAAACAGAACTCCACACACACACACACACACACACACACACACACACACACACACACATACACACACACATACGCGCACACACACATACACTCTCACACACACACACACACACACACACACACACGCACGCACGCATACACACACACACACACACACATCTATATATATGTCTGTGTGTGTGTGTGTGTGTGTGTGTGTGTGTGTGCGTGTGTGTGTATGTGTGTGTGTGTGTGTGTGTGTGTTCGCGATGCACGGCCAAAGTTCTCGATGGATCTGCTTCAAACTTGGTGGGCATATTCAGGTGGACCCCGGACGCGCGAAATTGTTTTTCACACGTCAGTTGCGGGCTTTCAATCCCGAAGGCTGGTTCCGAGTAACTACGAACGTAATCGGAAGTTCCGATGTTTACCAAGTCAAAGAGACGCGTGCGTGTGTGTGCGTGTGTGTGTGTATATATTCTGGCTTGTCGCTTTCACTTCGTTTTGCACGTGAAAAGTGCGCGACTACTTTCTCACAGGGATTGACGGTGTGTGTGTATGTGTGTGTGTGTGTGTGTCTGTGTGTGTGTGTGTGTGTGTGTGTGTGTGTGTGTGTGTGTGTGTGTGTGTGTGTGTGTGTGTGAGAGTGTGCGTGCGTGCGTGCGTTCGTGTATGTGTGTGTTGACCACAGTGTTTGTGTACGTTATCTGTTTAAATGTGTTTTTATGTGCTCTCTTACGACCCTTTAAACATCATTTTGACGCACACACACACACAAGCAAGCACACGCTCTCCCTCTCTTTTCTCTCTCTCTCTCTCTCTCTCTCTCTCTCTCTCTCTCTCTCTCTCTCTCTCTCTCTCTCTCTCTCTCTCTCTCTCTCTGAGATCACAACATCAAGTAAAAAAACAAACAAATAAGTAGAAGCGCAATGCCAACGCGCTTCATACCCCCAGCGA
>NW_027127312.1:0-1253 GCF_037325665.1 Littorina saxatilis
TAAATATGTTATATCGGATTAAAAAAAGCTAGCTCTGAAAATTAAATATATAAAAATTATTATCAAAATTAAATTGTCCAAATCAATTTAAAAAACACTTTCATCTTATTCCTTGTCGGTTCCTGATTCCAAAAACATATAGATATGATATGTTTGGATTAAAAACACGCTCAGAAAGTTAAAACAAAGAGAGGTACAGAAAAGCGTGCTATCCTTCTTAGCGCAACTACTACCCCGCTCTTCTTGTCAATTTCACTGCCTTTGCCATGAGCGGGGAATGACGATGCTACGAGTATACGGTCTTGCTGAAAAATGGCATTGCGTTCAGTTTCATTCTGTGAGTTCGACAGCTACTTGACTAAATATTGTATTTTCGCCTTACGCGACTTGTTTATATTTAGTCAAGTTTTGACTAAATATTTTAACATCGAGGGGGAATCGAACGAGGGTCGTGGTGTATGTGCGTGTGTGTGTGTGTCTGTGTGTGTGTGTGTGTGAGCGATTCAGACTAAACTACTGGACCGATCTTTATGAAATTTGACATGAGAGTTCCTGGGTATGAAATCCCCGAACGTTTTTTTCATTTTTTGATAAATGTCTTTGATGACGTCATATCCGGCTTTTCGTGAAAGTTGAGGCGGCACTGTCACGCCCTCATTTTTCAACCAAATTGGTTGAAATTTTGGTCAAGTAATCTTCGACGAAGCCCGGACTTCGGTATTGCATTTCAGCTTGGTGGCTTAAAAATTAATTAATGACTTTGGTCATTAAAAATCTGAAAATTGTAAAAAAAAATAAAAATTTATAAAACGATCCAAATTTACGTTTATCTTATTCTCCATCATTTGCTGATTCCAAAAATATAAATATGTTATATTCGGATTAAAAACAAGCTCTGAAAATTAAATATATAAAAATTATTATCAAAATTAAATTGTCCAAATCAATTTAAAAACACTTTCATCTTATTCCTTGTCGGTTCCTGATTCCAAAACATATAGATATGATATGTTTGGATTAAAAACACGCTCAGAAAGTTAAAACAAAGAGAGGTACAGAAAAGCGTGCTATCCTTCTTAGCGCAACTACTACCCCGCTCTTCTTGTCAATTTCACTGCCTTTGCCATGAGCGGTGGACTGACGATGCTACGAGTATACGGTCTTGCTGAAAAATGGCATTGCGTTCAGTTTCATTCTGTGAGTTCGACAGCTACTTGACTAAATATTGTATTTTCGCCTTACGCGACTTGTTT
>NW_027127313.1:0-10000 GCF_037325665.1 Littorina saxatilis
CAACAACAACACCAACAGCAACAGCAACAACAACAACAACGTTTGATATGAACGTTCTATATCTCCTTTCATCTTTATGTGCAGCGCAGACCCAGAGACGGAAGCCATGTCCCACCCCGTGTCACCACAATGGCATGAAAAAGACCTCGGTCATTCTGCCATAAGTGCAGATGGCTGATACCACCTAAACACGCATAACACTTGTGAATCTCGTCAAAGGCCACGAGGGCGTAAAACTCGAATCATATAACCCATATCTTGTCCTTATAAGAGGCGAAATATTTAGCCTGTAGGACATAAAGCATTCTCTCTTTCCTAATTTTTGGCTCACGTAAGTGTAGCCTATGCGATGGTAAACTTTGTCTGTCTGTGCGTGCGTGCGTGCGTATGTATGTATGTATGTCTGTGGTAGAAACTTTAACATTTGACTAAACACCGAAATACTCATTTCACCAGGTTATTTTTCAAGCACCATCTTCAAAGTATTGAAGCAATGATCAACATTGTGTCGGCATGTGTGTAGTTAAAGCGTGTATCCAAAGAAAACGGGTGGTGGGGGGTTTTGAAGGGGTACAAGCAGTTGACTGGTTTCTGTGGTGTGTGGTATGTAGACCAGGTCAGGTGTCAAGACCAGGTCAGGGGTCGCGCGAAGGATTGTGGTATAGATTCACTTCTCCAGTTCTCACTTCTGCATTCGCCGATTCGGGGAAGACGATTTCATGTTGTTCGGTTTCTAAGCTCCAGAAAAGTAAATAAAGAAGCTACCAAAGAGAGAATTCCTACAATTTGATCTGCACAGCGTTTTTCCAATGTCCACGCGAGGAAGAGCTGTCGAAAGCGCAGTGTCGATCTGGCAGCCGTATCCCGGTAAGTACAGAGACAGATCTAGTGTCTCCCACTCTGATAACATGTCACCTACTGTTGATCCGTTTTGTTTTAATTTCTTTTTATTTCAGCAGACACGGATGTCAAACACAGTGCTAGGCAGTCACCTCTAGTGAAATGAGTTGATCTAAAGTGCCTGTAATGTTTGGATGTCTTTAATTGTTCGTGGTTCGATTTATGTGAATTTCAAGACTTGCAGTAGAGTCTCAAGTTAAGTTTACTCTGCCCGAAAAAAACTGTCCATCATTTAATTACTTGAACATGCAGATATAAGGAAACGGAATGAATCTGTTCTCAAAGTCAAAATGATCACGATTTTTTCCTCAGATTCAAAACATGCACTGTCATGGTTTTGTCTGTACAATTTAGTAAGTCTTACCTTGCAACAACTTCCTTGAACTTGAAAGACAGTTTTTGAATGCTAGATCTGTATCGCGTTTCATTCCAGACTCGATTCTCTCTTTGATTGTACTGTTTTCTGTTTACGCACTATCATGATTCGCTATGTAACGTTTGGTGAGCTTACCTTGCAACAGCTTTCTTGTCTTTGTTGGCATTTTCTTTCAAGGCAGTACAACGTAAGATTAGATTCTTTCGGACAGAAGGTAGAATGTGAGTTTTGAGACAACGACAGTCGTCCAAAGAAAGCTTGCTGTGGCATTTGTTTGTAAATAGGCCTAATGGTACATGTGTCACAGTGATTCTGTATTTTTCTGCGGTTGATGTGGTTTCTTTTTTCCTCTCTTGTTTTTTCCCTCATGAGTTGATCGTTATCATTTAAACAAGACCCTCAGAGAGTACCTCCGTTGCTCCTTGAAATGGAATGTGAATAGTGTGTTGGTTGTGTTGACCGTCAGAATTATTTTAAGAACCAGGCTGCTGCAGTCAGTTGACATGTTTTGCATATTGTAGGGTTACCATGCTGCATAGGTAAAGTGGCTTGTATAACCTGACTATTCTCAGGGCCGGACTACCGGGGGGGTTATGGGGGTTGCGCAACCCCCCCCCCCCCCTAGCCCAAACATGTACCTTACTTATTTAATTTTTTTTTATTATTGCTTATTTTATGCCGTTTCATGCAAGGAGCGACCATTTTCCTATCTCAGAATATGACTTACCCATCAGCTTCAGGGGGTTTCGCCCCCTGACCCCCACAACGAGGGGGGGGGGGGGGGGTTCTAGGGTTTCCGGACCCCCCCCCCCCCCAGCCAAAAAATAAAAATATTGAATGAGGTATGCATTTCTTTATTTTACATTGAGTTTCAATTTTTGGGGTATTAATCAGTGACAAAATCTGCTGCCTGAAACTGGTAATGATCATCTTCAGAATGCACCAGATTGCACCATTTTGCATCCTTTTTTTCAAAATTTTCCGGGGGGGCATGCCCCCGGACCCCCCTAGCAAGCTAGGCGTTTCGCGCCGTCGGCTCGGCGCTTCGCGCCTTCACACCCATATCTTCACAATATACTTTTGAAAAAACCCAGTCATAAAATGAACTGATCCGCCCCTGCCGCCAGGGGGGACATCCCCCTGGCCCACCACTGGCAACCACCCCCCTCCTCTTCGCCTAGTCCGGCCCTGTATTCTGTTTCAAAACACTGTTTATATTTGTGTAGGTTGTAGTCATCATAACTAATCGCATTTTGCCATTTGTTTCAGAAAGGAGGTTAACCTACAAGATCGACGCTATGTCAGATATGCCTCAGCCACATGAAGACTTCCGAATTTAGATCCACTCGGCATGGTGACAAGTCTTGATGAAAAGTATGGGACTGAGGACATCAGTGGAAAAAGTGGCCACATGGCAGGTACCTATTGCTTAGTGTCTGCAGTGCAAAAGACAGATAAGCTGATGGTAGATTTGCAAATGAACACAGTGCCTGTTTGTGTGTGTGTGTGTGTGTGTGTGTGTGTGTGTGTGTGTGTGTGTGTGTGTGTGTGTGTGTGTGTGTGTGTGTGTGTGTGAGGATTGCACAAGATCTCATTCAAGGACAACTGCACCAACAACAAATACACAGTCATTTTATCTGTTTGCCTTCTTTTGAAAATTATACATGGAGTTGATATGATGCGTTAGTTTTAACTGTGTGTGTGTGTGTGTGCGTGTGTGTGAGTGTGTGTGTGTGTGTGTGTGTGTGTGTGTGTGTGTGTGTGTGTGTGTGTGTGTGTGTGTGTGTGTGTGTACCCATGTTTCCACAGGTTTGGTTGCCTAAATCACCATAAGGCAACTATCCACACGTGGATGGCAACCTAAACTCTGGATGGCAACCTAATTGTGTGGATGCTCGCTTCATTTAACACCGTTAAATTGACTTTTTTGACGGAAAGAATGTCATAACAATGTTCAAAATGACATTCTTTCCGTCCTCTATAGGCGACGAAATAGGTCAAATTTTGTGCATTTTTTAGTGCAAAATTCTTCGATGCCGGAGCGAGTACTGCACCCAGTGCTGTTGTAGTGCAAGTGCACTAGAAAGGCACTACACCCAGTGCCGCCTCTTAGGTAACCATCCACACTTTAGGTATGTGTGTGTGTGTGTGTGTGTGTGTGTGTGACGGATGAGTTTGTGTTACTGTTTGTTGATTTCTTACGGGAGCCTTGAAGGCTTCGCCTCTTGTTTCTTTTAGAAAGATATAACCCATCGACACCACCTCCCCTGATCACCGTTCTAATATCCCCCCAACACGGACACACGTACTTACACACACCCATACACCAATACACACCAATACACCCAATCACCCAGCCACCCGGTCACCATCTTTACCCCCCCCACACACACACACCCTACACACACACACACACACACACACACGCACACACGCACAGACACACAACCCACCCACCCCCACACCCCCCACACACACACGCACACACACCCCACCCACACACACAAACACGCACACACGCACACACACACACACACACACACACACACACACACACACACACACGCACACACGCACAAACACACAACCCACCCACCCCCACACCCCCCCCCCACACACACACGCACACACACCCCACCCACACCCACAAACACCCACACATACACACACACACACACACACACACACACACACACACACACACACACACACATGAATATCAGCAACCAATCACCCAATCAGTCATCCACGCATCAACACAACAAACATTCTCACAAAGTAATAAAAGACAAAGACAATAGTTTCATATTTATAAGTGCATATCTCATTGTGCTTTCTGTTGCTCATCTGTACGTCCATAACTAACGTACACAAACTAGAAAATGTGCTCTTTATAGACATTAACCAAAACTCCATCCCTCCCCCAGGCAATAATTATAATAAAAACGAATAAAACCATCATAAAAAAACAAAATAAAACAAAAAACTCGAGGAGTAACACAAACAATGAACAAAGACGACCCGAGATATTTCAATATTTACACAAAACAATTAACGGAAATACAACGCCACAGGCGTCTCGAAACAAAACACAATACAAACACACAAGCCCGTCAGAAACAACAGGCGTGTCCTCGCCCTGTAACCAGAGCGTGAAGCTTCAGCATAATAATTATAATAACCACCCTCAGCTACGGCCCATTAATGTATTGCTGCTATATTAGACAACGCAGGCGCGTGGGAAGACACGCAGGAAAGGTACAGCTAACTGCGCGCAAGTGAGTTCACTTGAAAAGTGTTTAGTTGGCTTCAAATCAAATCAAATCAAATTGACTTTATTATCTCACATGGAGAAATTGCAGAAACAGAAACAGACATGTACACGCAGGCACACGGCCAAGTACGCACGGAAAAGATCCTGAAATTCATGTCAGAGTTCGGTGAGTTATACAAACACAACAATACCAAGCACGCATCCCACGAAAACGGAGTGGGGTTGCATAAATGTCGGGGGAAAACACATTCAAGCAACAAACCCGCACGAGTGTAGGTGGACGATTTAGCCTATGAAAACACAAGAATAAGACCTCCAAAGATCGGGTCGTAAGAGAGACATACATATCAGAAAGGAGAATATCATAAGATGAGGTTACATTAACACACAGAAAAATTAAATTGAAGGAGGGAGATGGGGAGAGGGGGCGAGAGGAGAGGGGGGGGGGGGGTTGGGGATGGGGGAAGGGATTTAGGTTCCACTGTTCCTCTCATAACGGAAGTATGGACAGCCAATGGAGCTGCATGGACACGCGTCCACCCCGAATCCTACGCCTCCAGCCTCCACGCAGACGACAAACAAAGCATGGCAGCCTGTTCAAACTAGCAGAACGGAATATGATGACAGGGTTTCCAATTGCAGCATTATGATTACGATTACAGCATTCCGTATCAACAAGCAGCCAGCGTTGTGTTTGTGTATGGTCTTATGGCAAAAATTTTTGACATGGTGCGTGAGAACAACAAAAATAGCGTTTCAGTGTGTTTCTTTTATTTTTGGACAAGAACGAGTGTGTATATGGCATGAACGAGAGCAAAATTAATGATACTCAATAACATTACAAAAAAAGAAAAAAGAAAAAAAGAAAAATCTACGACAACAAATGTATTCCATCTTTCTTTCTTCTGAACTGTTACGCTTCTGATTGCACAATGGAAAAACAACGAGGATTCTGGGAGTTCAACTCAGAAGGTAGAAGATGTAAAGTTGCGAGCAAAGATAGCCTGTGTAAGTTTTCGTAATTTCGCCAAACCGTTTGGTATGTATACGTTTGAGCCCGTGGAGTTAAACACGATACTGTTCAGTAAATTCTCACTTGCAGTATATACGTCTTACGAGCACAGCGATTCCCGTGAAAATATTCCTGCTGTTTTAAAGTCTTCGCAGAAACTTTTCAGAAATTGACTCATTTAAAAGAAAATCGATCCCCACTCTGCACAGAAAAGTCAGGTTTTTGAATGTTTGTATGTCTCCACCAAATGGACGAATTGCCTTGTCCCATGTAAAAGGCTGTCCAAATTTGAGAATGTAAACCGATTCGTGCACACGGGAAGTACTCTGCCTTGGAGCACATAACTCACAACTGTGTACGTGTGAAATATGTCACCTGCAACTCATGTGCGCGAGAGTGTGCGTGCGAGTGTGTGTGTTGTGTGTGTGTGTGTGTGTGTGTGTGTGTGTGTGTGTGTGTGTGTGTGTGTGTGTGTGTGTATGTGTGTGTGTGCAGTATGGATGTGGCGGACGTGCCTGTCTGGAGTACTTCGGGTGTTCTTAATTCGTATGTTTTATTGTTCTTATTTTTGTTTTTTAAGGTTGTTGCCATATGTTGTTTTGGTTGTTGTAAAGGCTGACATAGTCCTATTTAATTAGTTTAATTACTTCCAGAGCTTTTCCCATCGTTGCGGGGATGTATAAATTAAGCTTCCTGCAAAGTTTTAGGTTTGAAGTCCTTACCAATTACGAGAACTAATTAATTCTTTATTGCATTGTTTAGCAACAGTTCTCCAGGACTTGGGCTATTTTTAGACCGTTGACGTCACTTCGTGACGTTTCGTAAACCAAAGATGGCGTTTTAGACTGTTCTGTTTACATTCGACACTATCAACACCACTTTGCAATACTGATATAATTTTGTCCGTGTTCGAAAGCTACAGCCAATCGTTATTATATCCTCTTAGGTACAGTTTTATAACATTATTGGCACATGTAAACAATATGAATTAATTAATGAACGCTACGAGTATGGCAGCCTTTAAGAGCAGATGAACCACACTTTTCCATCCATTGTAATTAATTGTATGGACAATAAATTATCTTATGTCTTTTGTCGTATGTCTTATGTCCTTTTTTCCCTAAACGCGGTCACATTTTGTTCACGCTGCACACCTTGCTGCCCTGCTGTTAACCCATATCATTGGTAGACCGTGGTGTCAGACAAAAGGGGAGGGCTTAAGTGAGCTTTCCGTTTTCTTTATTGCGAAAGCAAATTGCTGTTTGATGACAGACAATGAAATGCGCGTTCGTGTTTCTGCAACAGAAACAACAACGCAACGCGAACAAGAAAAAGAACAGAAAAAAGACAGAAAAAGTCTTCGATCGTTTCCAGTAGATGTTGCTGACGCCCACGCTCACTGACAACAAAACCATTGATTGTTCTTTTCCAGTCTCTTAAGAAGGGAGATCCACCAACTGTTTTAAAAATGCTAGGGCTAATACTACACCACTGTGTTTGCACCTTATTTAGAAATATTCCGTCAGCACGCTTGGCGGAGGAAAGGTAACCTCTACCGGCACACTTAACGAGATCTTCTTCTGCGTTCGTGGGCTGAAACTCCCACGTACACTCGTGTTTTTTTGCACGAGTGGAAATTTACGTGTATGACCGTTTTTTACCCCGCCATTTAGCATGCTGGGTATTTTCGTGTTTCTATAACCCACCGAACTCTGACATGGATTACATGATCTTTTTCGTGCGCACTTGGTCTTGTGCTTGCGTGTACACACGGGGGTGTTCGGACACCGAGGAGAGTCTGCACACAAAGTTGACTCTGAGAAATAAATCTCTCGCCGAACGTGGGGACGAACTCACGCTGACAGCGGCCAACTGGATACAAATCCAGCGCGCTACCGACTGAGCTACATCCCTGCTCACTTAACGAGATGAATGGGGCCTTATTGTCACCGTGCGAGCACTTGTAAAAGGCCAAGTTTAATAAATAGACATCACAGAGAGATACAACAGAAACCGTATAACGTTTAAGGTCTCCATTAACTCGTCAAAGATTAAATTAATTTAATAGCAAGGTCCTAACATCACGCATAACTCCAGAACTTCGGGTAAAATGCACTTTGCACCATTTTTGTTTGCACTTTTCAAGTCAAAAGGGGGCCACCATATCGTAGAAAGGTGTACTTGATTTGAGCTTCCTGGCAAGCATTATGATTGAATAGTAAATGGTTTGTTATTTTGTTTGTTTGTTTGCTTAACGCCCAGTCCACCACGAAGGGTGATATCAAGGCGGTGCTGCTTTGACATTTAACGTGCGCCACACACAAGACAGAAGTCGCAGCACAGGCTTCATGTCTCACCCAGTCACATTATTCTGACACCGGACCAACCAGTCCTAGCACTTACCCCATAATGCCAGACGCCAGGCGGAGCAGCCACTAGATTGCCAATTTTAAAGTCTTAGGTATGACCCGGCCGGGGTTCGAACCCACTACCTCCCGCTCACTGGGCGGACGCCTTACCACTAGGCCACCGTGTTGCGGTTAGATATAGACACAAGACAACCTTATAAACGCACATAAGACATGTGTCTGTGGTGTATATAAGACAGAATAAACAGGACAGAGCAAAACACCTCACATACCGGCATAACGTTCTTCCCTTTGCAACAGGAATATGGGCTCAAAACATCCACCAAACTTCAGAACAATTTAAGAACCACACTTGTCCTCTGGTCAACAAAGAATAGCATACCGTGAATTTGGTCACACCGAACAAATGGCTAGCGTCCATGATGCCAAAGTTTCTATTTGCTTGTCAAAGGCTTATGTTGTCCAAACCTTTATCTCTTACCTTCGTTTGTTAAACTTGACTTTTGAATTAAGTACAAACGACAAAGTTGAATGGATAGGTATGTAAAGGGCTTTGAATGACATGAGTGAACCAGACGACCATTACCGGTGATCACAGATAACATATAACATCATATAACATAACATCACACCAGCGACTGTGCATACAAAAGCCTGCAAATGAACGCGAATACGCGATATTATAAAACATTTGTTTAATTGTTTCCGCAATGATATGTACTCATGCATATAGTCATAACCCGTGAGTGTCTATTTTTGAGTTACGAAATCCTTTTTACATTTAGTCAAGTTTTGTGTCTATGTCTATGGCTGTGTCTATGTCTGAGCCTGTGTCTATGCCTATGTCTATGTCTATGGCTATGTCTGTGTCTATGTCTGTGTCTGTGTGAATGCCTCTATGTCTATTGATGTGTCTATGTCTATGCCTATGCCTATGTCCATGTCTGTGTCTATGTCTGTGTTTATGCCTAAGTCTATGTCTGTGTCTGTGTCTGTGTGTAGTTCTGTATTTATGTCTGTGTCTATGTCTATGTCAATGTGTATGTCTGTATCTATGCCTGTGAATACTTGAAGATTATGTCATACGACCAATATGGACATGTCTGTGTCAACGTCTAGGTTTATGTCTGTGTCTATCTCTATGTCTATATCTGTGTCTATATATATATATAAGTCTATGTCTATCTCTATGTCTATCTCTATGTTTGTGAATACTTACAAAATAGATCATACGACCAGTATGGGCTCTTTTTGGCTACAAGCCCCTGTGATGACACTATATTGCACGTGAAGCACGGCAGTGTGAGCCACTTTGCAGGCTTCGATTGGGTAAACAGCGGACCACCCCGCACACAATGCAAGGCGGGGATTATTCTCACCGATCATCATTGCCAGAGAAAGACAAAGTTGGCAGGGAAACAGTAGGAAACAATGGCCAGGCTTTTATCACTTTCTGCCAACCGGTAAAAATTGATACCAAGGGTATTTTTTGTTGCAAAGGGACAAGTGGGGTTCTGGATGTGTCGTGAAGTTTTGGTGGGTTTTTTCCCAGCTTATATTCCTGTTTTGCTAAGTGAAGAATGTTATCCCGGTGAAGGTTTTGTACAGCGCCGGTGTCACTGAAACTCGAAAAGACACGAAAAGACACGAAAAGACGTCTTTTCGTGTCTTTTCGTGTCTTTTCGAGTTTTAGTGACACCCTACAGCGCCACTATGTGGTGAAACATTTGATCTTTCTAAGCTGCGAAAAATGACCCCGTAAGATGTGTGGCTTTTCTGTCTGTTTTAAGATTCCTGTTGCTAAATGTTGGATGATTTTAGTTTGGGCAGTTTTGCGAACCCAAGAACTGTATTAGCTAGGTTTGCGCACACCTGAAATAGTGAGCAGAAAGATTATGGTGCCCTTTAAACGATCCGCAGGCCAGAATACCCCCTTAAATGGCGTATGCTGAGACATCGTTGTATCGGGCAACTAAGGCCAAACAAAAATATATGTTGGTTTAGGGTAACATGACCAAAACAAATAGGGTCGGTAGGTCGGTAGGGTCGGCCTTTGTCGAAGATTGCTT
>NW_027127313.1:12500-35000 GCF_037325665.1 Littorina saxatilis
CCAGGCCAGACGATCCAGGCGATGCTGAGCTGTCAAGACAGGACGTCGAGGAGGACGCCGATTTACCAGGTTCTGCCCACCAAGGCGTCGGCGTACAGTTCTGGCGCTGACGGGTTGTCTATGCACCCCGAATGTGTTACGGGCTGTGTTGGCGGCAGTTTCGAATGCATCTCGCTGGTGTTGATGGACAAGATGGCGATCTTGTCGGGCTGTTGTTACCCGGGGTCTGCCACGTCCTGGTAAGTCGCAGGTACTTGTTAGTGACATGAAAACGTTGCTGCAGGCGATAAACCGTGGTGACATTTACTCCAAATGCCCTAGCAACTTGCTGAACTGATTGTCATGCCTAGAGATGCGCCAATACCAGAAGAAGATGGAGTTTGAAAGCTTTTACTTTCACACAAGTTGCAGAAAATGGTATTTTCCCTCGGTTTTCCCTCGGTTTTGCCTGGTAATGACCTTGTCGTGACCTCCACAATTGATGTCTGATAATCGGATGATTGTCTTGTCTAGAGATGCGTTAATCCCCCAAAAATAATTGAATTTGAAAGCTTTTTCTAACAAACAGTTGCCGAAAATGGTACTTTCCGTCGGTTTTCCCTCGTTTTTGCCTGGTAATGACCTTGTTGTGACCTTTAAATAACGCGAGAGTCAACTATATTGTATTTATTGTAAAGCGTTCATGTTGCCCTAGACGCGTGTAAAGTTTCAAAGCTCTAGCTTAAGAAACGGGCGAATAATCGAACGCAGTGTTAAGTTGTTCATCTAGGAATTGCCTTGAAGACAGCCAGCCTTACGCTGACGATCACGAAGGCTCTTCTGCTACTCAGATGAGTCACAAAGTTCATTTTTCAAATATTCAGCATCATTATATTGGCTCTAGCTCTTATCAGAAATAATGCTACCTCTGAAAATAGAAATACATTATGCTCTGAACCAGATTGAGGAAGACTACTCCCCTCTGTTATGTTTTGTTTCAAGCTGTAAACACTATCACTAGGATTTTTTACCATAGCATTAAACCAAAAGGCACCATTAAGTTGTCATATTTTGCTCGTGCATTGCTAAATGTATGTAGATAAACTTCGAAAGTCAGAAATGGGGTTCTGGAAACTAATCATGTCACACTGAACTCGCACCACAAAGCGACATTTGTTCAGGAAACGTCTCGCACGCTTTACTGGGCTGGGGGTTAGGAAGATTGGAAGGTCATAGTGACATAGTATATGGTTCAAATCCATTCATATTTTACAGATATTATGTAAAGACATCATACTTGACGAAAATATATCCATTGAAGCCAAACAACAATACTAGTCTTGTGTGAATTTATTTTTAATCAAAACTTACCTACATTTTGGACGACGTCTTTCCTGGATTTAGGGTAGGGTTCATAATAATGATACTGTCACCAGCATCCTCGGCCAAAGCAGTCGCAAATTGTTTTGTGATAATCAAAAGATACCAACTAACACATTTATATGTAAAACGTACCAGTTTGAGTTCGTAATTTGGCTGAGAACTTCTTTTTTTCAGAGGCAAGCGTCTGAAATGCTCGTGCATCACTCTTCAGGGTATAGTTGAATTTTGACTGAGAAGAGAAAGTGCGCCCTTGAATATTTCTTGTTAACATCGATTTTTATGTTCGGCAGGCCCCAAGCTTTCAAAAAATACCCATTTGGTTGAGTCCGCTTTTGGGTGCACGGTCAGCCCTCCGCCGTGACGGAGTATATCGCCTACTGCGCGTTTTCTAACTAACGTGTGTTGATCATGCAAGGTCTACATTATGTTGCACATCATATGCCCACGCACGTCCATATTACGTGGAATGAGATACGGTATCGTGAATGGCTTGGAGAGAGAGAGAGAGAGAGAGAGAGAGAGAGAGAGAGAGACTGAGAGAGATAGAGAGGGAGAGCGAGAGAGACAGAGACAGAGAGAGATACAGAGACAGAGAGAGACAGAGAGACACAGAGACAGAGACAGATACAGAGAGACAGAGAGAGACAGATACAGACAGACAGACAGTCAGACAAACAGACTGAAAGAGACATGCGCTAGGGAGAGATAGACAGAGACAGAGGCAGGCACAGAGAGAGACAGAGTGACAGAGACAGAAATAGAGAGATACGATGCAGGAGAGGGACAGACAGATAGAGACAAAGATAAAGAAATGTAAAGAAAAAGAGACAGACACAGCAATATATAGATAAAGAGTCAGAGAGACAGTACAGGCAGACTGACAGAGAGACAGTACAGGCAGACTGACAGAGAGACAGTACAGGCAGACTGACAGAGAGACAGTACAGGCAGACTGACAGAGAGACAGTACAGGCAGACTGACAGAGAGACAGTACAGGCAGACTGACAGAGAGACAGTACAGGCAGACTGACAGAGAGACAGTACAGGCAGACTGACAGAGAGACAGTACAGGCAGACTGACAGAGAGACAGTACAGGCAGACTGACAGAGAGACAGTACAGGCAGACTGACAGAGAGACAGTACAGGCAGACTGACAGAGAGACAGTACATGCAGACTGACAGAGAGACAGTACATGCAGACTGACAGAGAGACAGTACATGCAGACTGACAGAGAGACAGTACAGGCAGACTGACAGAGAGACAGTACAGGCAGACTGACAGAGAGACAGTACATGCAGACTGACAGAGAGACAGTACAGGCAGACTGACAGAGAGACAGTACAGGCAGACTGACAGAGAGACAGTACAGGCAGACTGACAGAGAGACAGTACAGGCAGACTGACAGAGAGACAGTACAGGCAGACTGACAGAGAGACAGTACAGGCAGACTGACAGAGAGACAGTACAGGCAGACTGACAGAGAGACAGTACAGGCAGACTGACAGAGAGACAGTACAGGCAGACTGACAGAGAGACAGTACAGGCAGACTGACAGAGAGACAGTACAGGCAGACTGACAGAGAGACAGTACAGGCAGACTGACAGAGAGACAGGCAGATATGAGAGTTACCAACAAACTAAAAAGCAGAAAGAAAAATAAATGCACCTCCCACAACTAGTCAGCCTCAGCAGACTCCCGAAACAGCACGCTAGCAGACGGAGCGAATTAATGAGAAATCAGTTTTCTATCTGGTTAACAGTTCTCCAAAATGTGCCTTGGAGATCCAGACCGTATTTAGGTCACCATCATACAGTGCTGTGGCGACAGCATTTTCTAGATCGGAAGTGCCATGGGCATGCTTTTTTGTGTTTTATATGTCGTATGTGGTCCAGCCGACATTTTCTTTAGAACATGTGTGTGTTTGTTTCTTTTGTTGTTTGTTTCTTTTGATTTTTTGTTTTGTTTCTTTTTTCTTTTATTGAATTATTGTTGTGTTGCCTTTGTAGCGGTGGTGTCGGTGGTGGTGTTCGTGTGTGCGTGTGTGGTAGGGTGGGGGTGCGTGCGTGAGTGTGTTTGAATCAGTGTGCGTGCGTAAGTGCGTACTTGCGTGAATATTTATGCGTGTGTGTGTGTGCGTGTGTGTGTGTGTGTGTGCGTGTGTGTGTGCGTGCGCGTATGTGTGTGTGTGTGTGTGTGTGTGTGTGTGTGTGCGTGTGTGTGTGTGTGTATGTGTGTGTGCGTGCCTGTGTGCGTGCCTGTGTGTGCGCGCTCACGTGCGTATGTGTATGTATGACACATGTCTGCAAATAATTATATTCATGTAATAGCCAGCCAGGCAGGCTGGCAGAAGGAGACAGCCAGCCAGACAGACACAAACCAAAAACAAAGTCAGACCAACGTAAATAGCGCAACTTTGCAGAAAGGTTTATTACACTGTTCCACGTTCAATATTTCGTGCGAAGGTGTACTTATGCAACCGGGTGATTGCCTATTTGGGGCTCTGTTTACTGTCTCCGTTCTGATGCCGAACTGGACGACTCTGGCTGCCAGATCACATAAATCACTTTAAAGGGACACGATCTACACGGCGAGTCGGCTGCTCGTGTCTCCCTTCTCGTGGTGAGCTGGATGACTATTTGGGTACCAGATCACACAAATCACTTTAAAGGGGCAATAACCACTATATCTAAACGGTGAGTCTGCATCATGTGTTTACGTTGTCGTGGTGAGCTGGATGACTATTTGGGTACCAGATCACATAAATCACTTTAAAGGGGCAATAACCACTAGATCTAAACGGTGAGTCTGCATCATGTGTCTCCGATGTCGTGGTGAGCTGGGGGACTCTCGCTACCAGATCACATACATCACTTTAAAGGGACAAGATCCACCAAGTCAGATCCGGACGGTGAGTTGGCTGTAAACGTCTGCGATATCGTGTTGAACCAGAAGACTCTGGAAGACTCTGGCAACCAGATGACTTTAATCATTTAAATAGGAACGATCTAACAAGTCAGATCTACAGGGTGAGTCTGCTTCGTGTGTCTCCAGTCTTGTGGTGAGCTGGATGACTCTTACTACTAGATCACATACATCACTTTAAACGGACAAGATCCACGGTCAGTCGGCAGTTTGCACCAGATCACCAAAATCACTTTAAATGGACAAGATCCACCAAATCACAGCAGGACGGTGAGTCGGTTGTGTATGTCTGCGATGTCGTGTTGAACTGGAAGACTCTGGCTACCAGATGACTTTAATCACTTTATATAGACAAATTCAACCTAGTCAAATCTGTACGGTTAGTGGGTCGATCTGGTGGTGATATGGGTCGACTCTGACTGAAAAATCACTGAAATCACCTTTAAAGGGACACAATCTGCCATGTCAGATTGTCACGGCAGGCTGCCTTATATATCACCACTGACGTCCTGACTGTGAACTGAATGACTCTGACCAGTTCGCCTCAATTGCATCACATGGGCAGGGACCGAAAACATCACTCCATACAATATATCTCTTTCAGACATGTCGTTTGGCGTCGCAGACGGCGAGACATTGACAAGGAACTCGAATCACCAAGAACATTGCCGTCGTTGCTGAGGAGTTGTCTAAGTTCGTCAGGGTGTAGGAGAGCTGAGGCCTACGACTGTTTACAACTTTAATGATTTCCTGCAATAGTAGGCTAATTGATGAAATCCAGCTAATAACGCAAAAAAAACATAACAGCAGGCCAGTTTAGGAAAGCTGACTAAGATCCTCCAACAAATCCCAGCAGGCCAATTTAGGAAAGCTGACTAAGATCCTCCAACAAATCCCAGCAGGCCAATTTAGGAAAGCTGACTAAGATCCTCCAACAAATCCCAGCAGGCCAATTTAGGACAGCTGACTAAGATCCTCCAACAAATCCCAGCAGGCCAATTTAGGAAAGCTAACGAATATAGTCGAAACCATCACAGCAAACCGACCTGGGCAAACTAACTAATAACGTTAAAGAAATCATTCAAAGCGACGTTCCCTACATTGTGTTGTGCATCAAACTGCAAACGAAAGTAGTCCTTTGCACACAGGACATTTCTTACACAGTAACTTTAGGTCTCGCAGTTAGGCCAGAATCCTCCTTTGTTCTTCAGTTTAGAGCACCGCGTAACGCGTGCAGTGCTCAAGAGTAGCAGGTGAATAACCCCAAACACGAACAACATGTCTTCACAGACAAATCCATACGCCTCCCAAACCGCCTCCCCCTCCTCCTCCACCATCCCCATAAGCAGCAACCCTAACCTACCCAACCACGTTAAAGAACAGGAACGACAAGTCTTGACGGACACATCAAACCCCCTCATCCCCCTCACCCTATTCCTATCTTCCCCCCTTTTTATCCTCCAGCCCCCCCCCCCCCCCCCTCACTATAAACAGCCACCCTAACCTATCGAACCACGTTAAAAAACAGGAACGATAAGTCTTAATGGACACATCAACCCCCCCCACCCCCCTCACCCTATTCCTATCTTCCCCCTATTCATCCAACATCCACCCCCCCTCCCCACTCACCTTCTTATAAACAGCCACCCTAACCTATCGAACCACGTTAAAGAACAGGAACGACAAGTCTTAATGGACACATCAACCCCCCCCCCCCCCTCCCCCTCCCCCTATTCCTATCTTCCCCCCTTTTCATCCAACATCCACCCCCTCCCCTATCTCCTTATAAACAACCACCCTAACCTACCCAACCACGTTAAAGAACAGGAACGATAAGTCTTAATGGACACATCAACCCCCCCCCCCCACCCCCTCACCCTATTCCTATCTTTCCCCTATTCATCCAACATCCACCCCCCCCCCCCCCATCTCCTTATAAACAACCACCCTAACCTACCCAACCACGTTAAAGAACAGGAACGACAAGTCTTGGTGGACAAATCAAACCCACTCATCCCCCTCCCCCTATTCCTATCTTCCCCCCTTTTCATCCTCCAGCACCCCCCCCCCCCCCCCCGATTCGATTGACAGCAGCCTGGGGGGTGCTGTCACGGGCGGGAGGAGCACGGAATGTCGGGCATGCATAAAACACCGAGTGTACACTGCACTTTGGACACGGTGACACGCATTGCTGCACGTGCATTTTGCCTCGCTGTGTTTAGTTTGCATTCTGCAGGACTGGATGACACAAAGTCCGTTAACATGCTTATGGCAAATCCTATAGTTATTTGCTTTTGTGGGGGAAAGTATGAATATATGATGAGGATTTAATCTAGGTATTTGTTTATTTTGATTTGTGTGGGTGTTTTATTTGTTGAGGGTTGGGGTAAATTGTAACATGTCGTCTGGCTTCGTTTAGTTTGCATTCTGCAGAACTGGATGACAAAGTGTCCGTTAAAATGTTCATGGCAAATCCTATAGTAATGTGCTTGTTTTAGGGAAGGGGAGGGGGCGGGAGGGGGGGGGGAGAACATACATCATGTTCGTGATTTAATCTTTAGTTATTTGATTTATTTGCTTATTTAATTTGTTTGGGTATTTGTGGAGGGCTGGGGTAAATTGTAACATGTTGCCTCTGGCTTGCTTCTTTTGTATTCTGCAGGGCTGGATGACAAAGTGTCCTTTAACATGTTCATGGAAAATCCTATAGTTATTTGCTTTTTTTTTTGGGGGGGGGGGGGGAAGGATGATGGTTTAATCTAGTTATTTGCTTTTTTTATTTGTTTGGGTGTTAGTCGAGGCTTGTGGTAGCATTCTGCTTGGCTTGTCAAGTTTGCATTCTATAGGATTGGATGACAAAGTGTCCTTTAAAATGTTCATGGAAAATCCTATAGTTTTTTTTTCCTTTTTTTGGGGGGGGGGGAGGTGGGGGGGGGGAGGATGAATACATGTTGATGATTTAATCTGGGTATTTGCTTATTTGATTTTTGTGAGTGTTTTCATGCCGTCTGGCTTCGTTTAGTTTGCATTCTGCAGAACTGGATGACAAAGTGTCCGTTAAAATGGTCATGGGAAATCCTATCGTAATTTGCTTGTTTTTTTGTTTTTGTTTTTTTGGGGGGGAGGGGGGGGGATGGTTATATACAATCATCATGTTCGTGATTTTATTTTAGATATTTGATTTGTTTGGGTGTTTGTTGAGGGTTGGGGTAAATGGTAACATATTGCCTGACTTGCTCCGTTTGTATTTTGCATGATTTGATGACAAATTGTCTAGATCTTTTAACATGGTCATGGCGAATCCTACAGTTATTTGCTTTTTAGAGGAAAGGAGGCATACATGTTCATATTTTATTCTAGTAATATATGCTTGTTTAACAGTTGGGATAAATTGTAACATGTTATCTGGCTTGCTTAATTTGCATTCTGCCGGCCGGATTTGATGACAATTCTTCTTCTTCTTCTTCTTCTTCTTCTTCTTCTTCTTCTTCTTCTTCTTCTTCTTCTTCTTCTTCTTCTTCTTCTTCTTCTTCTTCTTCTTCTTCTTCTTCTTCTTCTTCTTCTTCTTCTTCGTTCATGGGCTTAGACTCCCACGTTCACTTATGTTTTTAGCACGAGTGGATTTTTACGTGTATGACCGTTTTACCCAGCCATTCAGTCAGCATACGCCGATTTCGGGGGAGGCATGCTGGGTATTTTCATGTTTCTATAACCCACCGAACTCTGACATGGATTACAGGATCTTTTCCGTGCGTACTTGGTCTTGTGCTTGCGTGTACACACGAAGGGAGTTAAGTCACTAGCAGGTCTGCACATAAGTTGACCTGGGAGATCGGACAAATCTCCACTCTTAACCCACCAAGCGGCAGCGACCGGGATTCGAACTCACGACCTCCCGATTAGGAGGCCAATGTCTTACAACCACGCCACTGCGCCCGTCGTGATGACAATTAAAGCGTCCTTTAAATTTGTCAAGGCGAATCCTATAGTTATTTGCTTTGTGTGTGGAAAGGAGACAGTACACATTCAGGATTTACTTTCGTTTGTACATTTAGTCAAGTTTTGACTAAATGTTTTAACGTTGAGGGGGGAATCGAGACGAGGGTCGTGGTGTATGTGTGTGTGTGTGTGTGTGTGTGTGTGTGTGTGTGTGTATCTCTGTGTGTGTGTGTCTGTGTGTGTCTGTGTATCTGTCTCTGTGTGTGTGTGTGTGTGTGTGTGTGTGTGTGTGTGTGTGTGTGTGTGTGTGTGTGTGTGTGTGTGTGTGTGTGTGTGTGTGTGTGTGTAGAGCGATTCAGACCAAACTACTGGACCGATCTTTATGAAATTTGACGTGAGAGTTTCTGGGAATGATATCCCCGGACGTTTTTTTCTTTTTTTCGATAAATATCTTTGATGACGTCATATCCGGCTTTTTGTAAAAGTTGAGGCGGCACTGTCACACCCTCATTTTTCAATCAAATTGATTGAAATTTTGGCCCAGCAATCTTCGACGAAGGCCGGACTTCGGTATTGCATTTCAGCTTGGTTGCCTAAAAATTAATTAATGACTTTGGTCATTAAAAATCTGAAAATTGTAAAAAAAAAAAACATTGTTTTTAAAACGATCCAAACTTACGTTTATCTTATTCTTCATCATTTTCTGATTCCAAAAACATATAAATATGTTATATTTGTATTAAAAACAAGCTCTGAAAATTAAAAATACAAAAATTATTATTAAAATAACATTTCCGCAATCGATTTAAAAACAATTTCATCTTATTCCTTGTGGGTTCCTGATTCCAAAAGCATATAGATGTGATATGTTTGGATTAAAAACACGCTCAGAAAGTTAAAAAGAATAGAGATAAAGAAAAGCGTGCTATCCTTCTCAGCGCAACTACTACCCCGCTCTTCTTGTCAATTTCACTGCCATTGCATCGAGCGGTGGACTGACGATGCTACGAGTATACGCTCTTGCTGTAAAAAAGCAGTGAGTTCAGTTTCATTCTGTTAGTTCGACAGCTTGACTAAATGTTGTAATTTCGCCTTGCGCGACTTGTTTGCTTATTTGATTTGTTTTGGTGTTTGTGCATGGGTGGTTTGAATAAATTGTAACATAATTGCCTTGCGTTATAAATGTGCATTCTGCTGGATTTGATAAAAACGCGTCCTTTAAAATGTTCATTGCGAATCGTATGTGATTTGCTTTTTGGGGAAAGGAGGCTACAGATGTTCATGATTCATCCATTCACTCCCGTTTGTTTATTGTTTCTTCCCTTTATTTGAACATGCGTTCTTTTATTAACGTTTTTGCGTGTTTTTATTCTATTTTTAATCGATTGATTATTTGATTATTTCATTGATTGATTGATTGATTGATTGATTGATTGATTGATCGATTGATTGATTGTTTGATTGATTGATTGATTGATTGATTGATTGATTGTATGATTAATTGATTGATTGATTTGAGTCAAAATTGACTGAATGTACAAACACACGTTTGGAAGCGTGCGCACGTCATCCAACGTGGGCGTTGTCTGTATCCATTTCCTTTACTTTTGTATTTAATTTTTTTTCTGTTAAGAGAGAAAAGCCCACCCCTGCCTTCTTTCTATATCCCATCCCATATCACAGTCCCTTTCTGCGCTCACATTGCCAAACTTAGACGACGTCGACGTTAAAGGTCGCGTCGTTGCAGATGTTTCGATTTCAAACGTCCCAAATTGGTTGCTAGCGCTGCAAGTCCAGGAAATAGGAGTATCAGTTCTGGAAGCAGCCAGAGTAGATTAGAGAGAGAGAGAGTCCCACAAACAAAAATGCAGAGCAGTGTAAACAAGTTAAAAACTGGCACAGCCAACTGCAAACCGTCAACGTAAATTTAGGTCGCGTCGTACTAGACGTCTCGATTTCAAACGTCCCAATCTGGTTGCGAGCGCTGCAAAGTCCAGGAAATAGGAGTATCAATTTCGGAAGCAGCCAGCTTAGATTAAGAGCCATTGTTGGGGTCGATAGGATCGATTGGGCATTGGCAGCGGGGATTCACTTTCACTGTGTAAAGGAAACGGGCATTCATTGTTTGACGGAGGCTCGTGAGCTCTGCCTCTTTTATCTGCTTGTTTCCGAAAGTAGTTACTTACTTCTTTTTTCTTTTTTTCCTTTTTTTTTTTTTGGGGGGGGGGGGGGGGGGGTATTTTCGGTAGCTTTCGGCGTTTTCTCGTATCTATGCGGATGAGTAGACCGACTGGCAGGGAGACACGCTGTCTGATTTGGAGAAAGAGTGAGGGGAACGTGATCAAGGAAGAGAATACAAGATTTGTGTGTGAGAGAAAGAAGGGGAGAGAAAGAGAGCGGGGGGGGGAGAGAAAACAAAGAGAGAGAGAGAGAGAGAGAGAGAGAGAGAGAGAGAGAGAGAGAGAGAGAGCGAGGGGAGAGAGAGAGAGAGAGAGAGAGAGAGAGAGAGAGAGAGAGAGAGAGAGAGAGAGAGAGAGAGAGAGAGAGAGAGAGAGAGAGAGAGAAAGAAAGAGAGAGAGAGAAAGGGAGAGAGAAAGAGAGATACAAGTCGCGTAAGGCGAAATTAATACATTTAGTCAAGCTGTGGAACTCACAGAATGAAATTGAACGCACTGCATTTTTTCACAATGACCGTAGTCCGCCGCTTGTGCATAACGGAGTGAAACTGACGAGCCTGTTCAGCGCGGTAGTGGTTTCGCTGTGCTGCATAGCACGCTTTTCTGTACCTCTCTTCGGTTTAACTTTCTGAGCGTGTTTTTAATCTAAACATATCATATCTATATGTTTTTGGAATCAGGAACCGACAAGGAATAAGATGAAATTGTTTTTAAATCGATTTCGGAAATTTAATTTTGATCATAATTTGTATATTTTTAATTTTCAGAGCTTGTTTTTAATCCAAATATAAGATATTTATATGTTTTTGGAATCAGAAAATGATGTAGAAAAAGATGAATGTAAATTTGGATAGTTTTATATAAAAACAAAATTTATTACAATTTTCAGATTTTTAATGACCAAAGTCATTAATTAATTTTTAAGCCACCAAGCTGAAATGCAATACCGTAGTCTGGCCTTCATCGAAGATTGCTTTACAAAAATTTCAATCAATTCGATTGAAAAATGAGAGTGCGACAGTGCCGCCTCAACTTTTACAAAAAGCCGGATATGACGTCATCAAAACTATTTATCGAAAAAAAGAACAAAATATCCGGGGATAGCATTCCCAGGAACTCTCATGTCAAATTTCATAAAGATCGGTCCAGTAGTTTGGTCTGAATCGCTCTACACACACACACACACACGCACAGACAGACACACACACACACACATACACCACGACCCTCGTCTCGATTCCCCCTCTATGTTAAAACATATAGTCAAAACTTGACTAAATGTAAAAAGAGACAGAGAGAGACAGATACAGAGATATCGAGATGATGATGATGATGATGATGATGATGATGATGATGATGATGATGATGATGATGATGATGATGATGATGATGACGATAGAGATAGAGGTTTAAGACTATGCCTTTTCTTACTACCTGTTCTTCAGAAATCTGCCCATCTGAGACAGAGATAACGAGACACAGATAGAGAGGAGGGGAGAGAGAGGGAGAGATAGAAGGAGAGAGAGGAAGATAACGAAGAAGCGAGAGGCAGAGACACAGAGAGAGAGAAGTTGAGAGAGAGAGAGAGAGAGAGAGAGAGAGAGAGAGAGAGAGAGAGAGAGAGAGAGAGAGAGAAATAGAGAGAGAGAGAGAGAGAGAGAGGGGGAGAGAGAGAGAGAGAGAGAGAGAGAGAGAGAGAGAGAGAGAGAGAGAGAGAGAGAGAGAGAGAGAGAGACTAAATGTAAAAAGCTCTAAATATGTAAAAAAACAAAATCGGTTTCCTTGCCAGAGCCGAAGATAATTTTGACCTGAGTTCAGGATGCGTTCAACACCTGCTTTTTACATTTAGTCAAGTTTTGACTAAATGTTTTAACATAGAGGGGGAATCGAGACGAGGGTCGTGGTGTGTGTGTGTGTGTGTGTGTGTGTGTGTGTGTGTGTGTGTGTGTGTGTACGTGTGTGTGTGTAGAGCGATTCAGAGTAAACTACTGGACCGATCTTTATGAAATTTTACATGAGAGTTCCTGGGTATGATATCCCCAGAATTATTCTTCATTTTTTCGATAAATGTCTTTTATGACGTCATATCCGGCTTTTTGTAAAAGTTGAGGCGGCACTGTCACACCTTATTTTTCAATCAAATTGATTGAAATTTTAGCCAAGCAATCTTCGACGAAGGCCGGACTTTGGTATTGCATTTCAGCATGGAGGCTTAAAAATTAATTAATGACTTTGGTCATTAAAAATCTGAAAATTGTAATTAAATTGTTTATTTTTATAAAACGATCAAAAATTACTTTTATTTTATTCTACATCATGTTCTGATTCAAAAAAGATATAAATATGTTATAATCGGATTAAAAGCAAGCTTTGAAAATTAAAAATATAAACATTATGATTAAAATTAAATTTCCGAAATCGTTTTAAAACCAATTTCATCTTATTCCTTGTCGGTTTCTGATTCCAATAACATATAGATATGATATGTTTGGTTTAAAAACACGCTCAGAAAGTTAAAACGAAGAGAGGTACAGTAAAGCGTGCTATGCAGCACAGCGCAACCGCTACGGCGCTAAACAGGCTCGTCACTTTCACTGCCTTTTGCACTAGCGGCGAACTACGGTCATTGTGAACAAATGCAGTGCGTTCAGTTTCATTCTGTGAGTTCCACAGCTTGATTTCGCCTTACGCGACTTGTTACATTTAGTCAAGTTTTGACTAAATGTTTTATATCGGTCCCCCTTGAGGAGGGTCTGATGCTCCCAATAGGCTGTCTGTGAAGGGATACTTATTTCTCTCTCTTTCTCTGCTAAGAGATTTTAACAAATCTCGGAAGAAAGTCTCTGCTGATTTTCAATTGTACCTTTCACAATGTCTGATGTTTTATAATGTGGTCACCGTGAAAGTTGCATCGCCTTTAAAGCGATTCAATTGAACAAGTTTTGCAGAAAACTTCTTCTTTACCAAGTCCTGTGTTGAACAGCAGTGAAAAGTTGACCGCTTTTCCTGTTTAACCTTTTCAAAATTAGATCTAACTTGTTCGCGTATCCATTTCTGGATCTGCAGGCTGGTACAGAGTTACCTCCCTTTAGGCTTTTTCAAATTTCCTTTCTTTTTTCACCTCATTTCTTGGTTAAAACTTGTCTAAATTTCTAAATTATTTCTTAATAAATATCAATTCCACACTTTGGCCTTAAATCAAAGTGTTTCCCTTCACAGATATCCTCTTGGGGTTGTCAGATGAGGGTAGTCTCCCATGCCAACAGAAGCTACCATTCAGAGAGTGGTTTGCTTCTTAGTTGGATACCATGGGTTGACAACTCTCGCCATCAGTACCAGCTGCGACCACTGTTGAGACGCAATAGTGTCGAAACACGTGTCTGGTCTGGGTACAAAAAACAATGGTCCTCCTCAGGACTAGATTACCTTGTGATACGTCCCCCACAAAGGGACTTTGCTCTGTAAATCTCGGTCCCCCTTGAGGAGGGTCTGATGCTCCCTATAGACTGTCTGTGAAGGGATACTCATTTCTCTCCCTTTCTCTGCTAAGAGATTTAAAAAAATCTCGGTAGAAAGTCTCTTCTGACTTTCAATTGTTTCTTTCACAATTTCTGATGTTTTATATATATATATATATATATCTCTGTCATTCTCTCTCTATAACTATCTATATATATACAGGACTTGTGTCTGTCTGTCTGTGTGTGTGTGTTCGCGATGCACGGCCAAAGTTCTCGATGGATCTGCTTCAAAATTGGTGGGCATATTCAGGTAGACCCCGGACACAACCTGGTCGATGATAATTTTCAACACGTGCTCTCAGCGCGCAGCGCTGAACCGATTTTGGTTTTTCTGTTCATCTTCCCAGATCCATTCCCAGTAACTCTTCCTTATCTTCTCCAGTGTTTTGCGTTTATCACCCTTCCTTCGTGTGGCGTCAATCCATATTCCCGTTACTATTTTTAGAAGGTCACTGTCCACAACGCTCAATCCATATTCCCGTTACTATTTTAGAAGTTTTCCTTCGTGTGGCGTCAATCGCGTTCGGTGCGCGAAGCCGGCGTACGGTGCGCCACTCACCCGGCAAAGCCACTCTCTCCGGGTACCAGGCGAAGCCGGGTATTCGGCTCTACTTCTTCCCGGCGAAGCCGGGTACCGGCGAGAGAGAGAGAGAGAGAGAGAGAGAGAGAGAGAGAGAGAGAGAGAGAGAGAGAGAGAGAGAGAGAGAGAGAGAGAGAGAGAGAGAGAGAGAGACGTAAGACGTAAGACATTTTATTGATTAAACACACAAGGTTCATTTCAACGGGGTGTGGGGAGGGGGGGGGGGGGGGGGGGTCAGTAATAGATGCCGTGTGTTTGTATTTATGGACAATCAACCGGTTTTATCTCTTTCTCTCTAACATATACTCACACGAACGCACGCACGCTCTCACTCTCTCTCTCTCTCTTAAACCTTAAGACATATCCAGCGCATGAATTAACAATATGGGTAGGTGCAACGACAAACAAGCTTACAGTGCTAACATACATTATCGGCTTTCAATCATGCTCTATCGTTCCACGGCACAATCTCTCTAGCTCTCTCTCTCTCTCTCTCTCTCTCTCTCTCTCTCTCTCTCTCTCTCTCTCTCTCTCTCTCTCTCTCTCTCTCCTTCTCTCTCTCTTTCTCTCTCTCTCTCTCTCTCTCTCTCTCTTTCTCTCTCTCGCTCTCTCTCTCTCTCTCTCTCTCTCTCTCTCTCTCTCTCTCTCTCTCTCTCTCTCTCTAACATACAAACATTTCCAGCGCAAAAATCAACAATTTGAGTAGGTACAACAACAACACAAGTGTACTACACCAGCATACATTATTTGCAATCAAACCTGCTCTAACATTCCATGGCACAAACTATGTATAGCCATCGCCGTCTCGTTCACCTGTTCCACATTGGGTAACTAGTCCAAAAAACTTTTCCTTTTTTGAAAAACACGATATAAGAATCTGGCCACATGCACCACTGAATCCCCTTTATCTACAGACATAAGACGTATAATACTGTTCGCATCTTCACTCTGGTTTTTTTCTCTTAATATTTTGACATCAAGTCTATAATCACAATATCCTTTGCATACAAACAATACATGTTTCTCGTCTTCCACGTCCTCTCTGCATACAGGGCAAATCAAAAGGCCCGGTACAACGTCAGTTCGATAGCGACATTTGTGAGTGTTTATGGGTGAAATACCAAATCGAAATTGTATGTACGCATCTCGAAAACAGCGGAGCTGAATATGATCTATATACACTTCAGCGCGAATTTCTTGTTTAAAAAGCGAATAAAATTCAAATCGCTCCGAGTTCATGATGCTGTCGTGCCAGTCTTGCTGAAAGCAATCAAACAATCGTTGTCTGAATACTGCTATAAATCGATTCAAATCGCCTACACCTTGTTGCAGCCAGACATCTCCAAAGCCGTACATGCATAACATTTCTTTCAAATAATGAGACCATGTTTTCTTGCCATAACCCTGTAAATGTTTCATCATGTCATATGCTTTCCTTGGGAGTCTTTCGCTTGGCAAATGTAACACTCTCAGCCAATACTTAATACAGCGAACCGACGAAGTGACATAAAGTGGGTAGCGGCCTAAGTCACCATATACCATCTTGTTTGGTGTTTGTCGTCCTACACACAAAAACTTCTTGCATGCAAACAAATGGGCTTTCTCAAGAGCTTCAAACCTTTGGAATCCCCACAGCTCAGATCCATACATTAAGATCGGGAGGACCTGTGCGTCATATATTTTAAAAAATACGCTTCTAAGTATGTTGCCTAGCCTCCACAAACATCTTAGGATTTGGCCAGTCCTTATCTTTGCCTTTGAGGCCAGATCGCTGACCATTTGCGTCAATGACAATTTTGTGGTGAAATTTTGCCCCAAGTAGTTGTAACTGTTTACAACATCTATGTCCTCGTTTCCGTACTTCCAGGCTTCATTTGCTGCCAAAAATCCTCCTTTCCTAAAAACGATTACCTTTGTCTTATCCAGGTTGACTGTCATGGAAAACTTATCCGTAAACTGTTTTAACACATCAATCTGTTTCTGTAACCCGGCTGCGCTATAGGATATCAAGAGTACATCGTCGGCAAACAGTAATATGAGAATCTGCATCACGTCAGGTGTTAACTGTATTCCATGTTTACCGTTTTGAAACATTTCAAGTGCCAGTTCATTAATCAGGAATGAAAACAATGTTGGTGAAGGCACAGAACCTTGTGGGACTCCACATGGACAACGGAAAAACTCCGATGGGCCATCGTCGGTGCGAACACAAGACTTCACTCCTTTGTACATACTTTGCAGGATGTTCAGCATCTTTCCGCCAACCCCGTGCTTGCGTAACACATTCCATAACATAGCCCTATTGACTGAGTCAAAAGCCTTGCGGAAGTCTACGAAACATATGTAGACCTTACCAGATCTTTTAAGAAGGTACCTCTGGACAATAGCATATAGCACAAACATATTGTCCACAGTAGAGTGGTCTTTTCTGAAGCCACCCTGTTCCTCCTCTATTCTACTGTTGTCTTCCGCCCAATCAGATAAGCGCCTGTTTAGTATGCTGCCAAACAACTTACCTACTATGCTCAGTAACGTGAAGCCTCTGTAGTTATCAGGGTTGTTAATGTCTCCACTTTTGTGAATTGGGACAATTATCCCACAAGACCACGCAGAAGGGTAAACGCCTGTGTCAAAAATTTGGTTAAACAGCTTTACAAGAAACGGCAACAGTTTCGGGCAAGAGTTCTTTAACATTCCAGCACAAACGCCATCATACCCGGGTGACTTGTTTAATTTCAATTTCGTGATACCAATCTCTATCTCATCAGCCGAGATGGGCTCGTCTAGGTAGTCAATGCCGGGTGTGTCCTCGGTCACTTCAGAGTGGTCGCTAGCCGGGTTGCCTTCACCACCTAAAAAGAGAGAGAGAGAGAGAGAGAGAGAGAGAGAGAGAGAGAGAGAGAGAGAGAGAGAGACAAGACAAGACAAGACAAAATCTTTATTATCGAGGGTAATAGATAAGCAAGAATATTGCTTCTTTACATCCAGCCCTCGCCCAAATATAGCGTCAACAAGAACAGAAAACAATATAATCAAAGAACTATCACATCAAACTTAATACATTATAACTGTATATATACAGATACAGATTTAAAAATAAATTGTCATACTGCATTTTAACTACAATTTCCAATGATAAAAAGTGTCAATTTTTAACATAACTTAATTTAGATCTGCATATTATTATTATTTTGTTTAACATGCACATACATTTTAAATGAATTGATGAACTATTCAGCACATGTTTAGTTGCATTATGTGTGACATATAATTTTTTTTAAAGCTGTCTGTGTATGTTTTATGCTTAAGAAAAATAGGCAGTGAGTTCCATAGGACCGCACCTGAATAAAGAAGGCTTGATTTGAAAAGGTCAATACGTGGAGTCGGTGTTATGATTTTTAGTCTGTTATAGTTCAAAATAAAATTATCCCGTAATGTCTCCGGTGCATATCCTGACATCAATGTATGCATTATAACACCTTTAGTATACATTAATCTTTTTTGAAATGGTAATACTTGCAAATTTTTATAATCAGATTCTGAAGGAGTGTGATTTTTTAGCATAATAAGCTTAACTGCTCTTCTGTGAAGACTGGCTAAAGGTTTCAAAACATTAGCACTTGCACAATCCCATACAGTGGATGCATAATCAATATTTGACAAGATGTGATTGTAAACAAAAATCTTTCGCGAGTGGAGATTCAAGAAGTGTTTTATTTTTGATAACTGATATATTTTTTGGGAAGCAATCTTACAGAGATTACATTCTTAGGGAGAGAGAGAGAGAGAGAGAGAGAGAGAGAGAGAGAGAGAGAGAGAGAGAGAGAGAGAGAGAGAGAGAGAGAGAGAGAGAGAGAGAGAAAGAGAGAGAGAGAGAGAGAAAGAGAGAGAGAGAGAGAGAGAGAGAGAGAGAGAGAGAGAGAGAGAGAGAGAGAGAGAGAGAGAGAGAGAGAGAGAGAGAGAGGAGGTAATTCACAAGATAAAGACAAGGACAACTGGAACGAAAAAGATAGACACATAGGGCGTGTCTCATGCTTGACGAATAAACCACAGACTGAAAAAAAATATTTCACAAAATAACCTTTCAACAAAAAATATTTCACAGTTCGATTAATGCAACACAGCCAACACGCCCGCTGTTACTTGATACTTCTTGCCACATAAGTCAAGTTCCACAGACAAATGTTGCACTGTAAGAAAATAAAAGAGACGGACAGACTTGCTGACATGCATTATTCGATGGCGTTTGTCAGAAATCACATCCCAGCGCAAATCTAAAACTTGAAATCACGAACTGAAATACAATAACACACCATTGTTCAGTTATGTTTCTCCTTGTCGCTGCCTGAGCTTGATAAAACCTTGAAATGAAACGATTTGTTTCAGGTGTTTTTTTCAACCTGAAATGGACAGTGTTCTCATGTTGCCCTTCTGTTCCTGAAAAAAAGTCCGAGCCCTATATGCTCTGAACACTCCCACCCTCCTCCTCGAATAAATTTGCCCAAACTTGCCCATCTCTTCCAAATTAGTATGTATCGATTGAACATTGTGTTTCCTTGCTTCGAGTCATGTGACGTCAAAGTCCAACAAAAACTCATACTTAGGCGGCAAGCGGAGACTACCCAAAAGTGCATGTTCGTGTGCGTTCAATCGTAAACAAATAAATGTAATTCAAAGTTCGATCGATACATGAATGTTATTTGTATATGATATTTTACACAGATTTCGACAGTCACTGTTCACTGTTCACCTCGACCGCTCGCTAGGTCTCGGATGAATTCACACTGATTGTCTCGATCTGTGTAAAATGTGATATGTTGGTCAACAGTACACATAACGTACAATATCCCCTCGCCAGACCTCTATTGTGTCCCAACGATTCCCGAACAAATCAAATCCCATCAAGAAATGTAAAGTCTCCAGCACTCTCCCTTTTCACCATCTCTCCTTCTTAATTAAGCAAACACAACCCCTTCCCCACGCTCCCTCCCCATCCCGGCCCAGCAATACCTCCACACCCTCTCTCCCAGCAACCCACTATCTCCTCAAAATTCAATCCGACTTCTTAGCCGCGATTCTCTGCTGACAAGCCCATGCAGTTTAGCACTTCAATCCAGAAACCGGACCCTTATTGACAAGCAAACAACAAAGGCAAGTTTCCTGAAATAACTTGGCTGGAATAGTGAAACACAATCAGGCTTTGCGCTGGAGGGATTAAGGAACACAATTATGCAACAAAACTTGGCTGCGGTTGGTTGGAACCGATCAATGATTGTCAGTGCCGATAGCTATTATATTATGCGCTGCGTTTGAAGTACCTCCATGACTTCTTTTTTTTTAAATGTAGCGCAGCATGATATTTTTTGGGGGGACTGAAGTTCCGTGTGCTTAAATGATAGTTAGCAGAGTAATGCAAATGGACAGACAGACAGGCAGACGCGCCCACGCGCGCGCACGCACACACGCGCGCGCGCGCACGAAGACACGCACGCACGCACGCACGCACGCACGCATGCACGCACGCACGAACGAACGCACGCACGCACACACACACTCACACACACACACACACACACACACACACACACACACACACACACACACACACACACACAGACACCATCATCATCATCATCATCATCATCATCATCATCATCATCATCATCATCATCATCATCATCATCGTTTAATTTGGTAATAAAAGAAGTAGGTTTTAAACATTTTATTTTATAAAAAAACAAACGCATCCCCCTTGTAAAACATTAGGACACAGAGAAACAGTTGAATCACAAAATGTCTGTTACAATTGTTATAGTTTATAACGTGGAGCAGAGTGGCATGGCCCCTGTGAAGACGCATGTCCAGGCAGTGGGATATTGCTCCAAAAGCTACCAAATAAACATTGTTTGGCGATAACTCTGTCAGCGGATAGGTATTCATATAATTATAAAGTTGCGCCCTTGACAGTGAGGCAAACAATGAACCGCTGTCGACCAGTGAAGACGAGCGTTCGCCGCAAAATACTCCGATGTATATTTGATGCAACGTTCGCTCGGTATGAAGCTTTGTTCTCTCGGTAATACAGTGTTCTAGAGGATCGAACGTGTAGCAAAGACCTGTACGTGTACGTGTAGATATTGCGTCACCCGTGACTCACTTTTTTCTCCAATGTTCCAAATGCATATACGTTGTTTTGCTCCCACCAAGACTGCAGATCTTGGCAAACGCGTGACGTAAAAACTAGATTTGATGACGTTACCCGTACACGTTCCCGTACACGTCCTGAAAAGTGCTGATCTAGATCTTGCCAATATGCACATCGTAGCCACGATTTAGATCATACTCCTTCCGGAATCGTATACAAGAATATATACAGACAGAGATATATACATGGGTAAGCTGAGAATCTTCAAGGTATGGCGAACAGCCCATGCTTCTTTCAAGGCTCAGAACACCACAAGACAAACATCTCACCAGAAGAGCCCATGGACAAAGTACATTCTTTATACACTTTTCTTCATTTCGGATGCACCGGTCAATACGTAACATCATTCTCGTCCGTCCGGGTCCAAGCAACTGTTTTAATCACGTGATTGCAGGCCAGACCTCCCATTGGTCGATAGTTTTTCATTAGGAAAAGTTACAGGACGAACGGTGGCCAGGAATATCATGGTCGACAAAAGACGAAGCAACAATGGTTGGCACATATACAATCGCTTTTTCCCTCTCTGTCTTTTAGACTGGACAAAAGGGGCCCACGCTTCTTTCTACTTGCGTCAATACGAGTCTCCGTCGCTGACATTTCTTCTCTTACTCTGACAGGGGCGACGTTTGTTGGTTGTTTAGTTGTGTAGTCTTCCGTCGGCTGCAAGAAGGTTAAAGATAGTACAACGAAGGCGCCATTTTGGAGAGTTTTCTGACGATTTGGTCCTTCAAAAGTTCAAGGGACATCCGCTGTACTGTAATTAAAAAAAACCCCATCTGCAATGATTTGCTCACAACTGCTCCGAAACTATGCCAAATAATTAAATGAATTTTAATCGGAGATAGATTTGCTTTGCCCAGCTCTCCTGTGTCAGGAGCCGGATTTCGTTCGTCATCATATCTTATTTAGCCCTCGTAGAGCTGAGTTTTTTTCTTCAGATTTCCGAGGTCAAATCCTGTGAGGCCCTACTAATTAATGCATTATCTCTCTTTGACAGTGTGTACACAGATGAAATACGCAAGGACAAGATCTAGTAATTCATGACAGAGTTCGTTTAGTCATAGAGACACGAACATACCTGTAAACATCCCCCCCCCCAAAAAAAAAAAAAAAAAAGAAAAGAAAAAGAGGAGTGTGACAGCATAAATGGCGGGGTGGGGTTGGGGGAGGGGGCAACGGCAATACACGTAAAGGTTCATCCATGCATACAAACCACGCCAAAAGATGTGCATGTTGGGGTTACGTCCACCGATCACAGAAGAAGTTTGTGAGCTTCCACCGATTAGTGAGATCTAGATAATAAAAAAATAGCGGTTTGAGTCTCCATTGCTTACATTTCTTCCTGAATTACACTGACGGAACGGAGCAAAATACTGACTTCCGTTTGAATTTAATCTTTAGCCAGGTACAAATCGCGACATGGGACTCAATGGCTGACATGTCTTCATTGACCCTGATAGGACGGTAGTAACATTGCTTGTTTATTAAGATGGGCTGTCTTTAATCAGCTGTTTCAAGTCAGATATGGAAGTCGTTTGAAAGTCAGTTGAAAATCCAGGAGACTTTTCTCGAGGCCAGCTTCATGCCGTTCTTTTCTTGTCAACTTCTGATCGACTTTAAGCTGAGAGAAGTCGGTTGAAAATCGGCTTAAAATTGTCCATGTGAACAGCATTTTTATTTTAATGTTTATAGAGCACTTTATTTATTTTCTAGCTAACTCTTCTTTATTTCCATCTTGTGAGTATATGAATTCATCTCACCGCCCCTGTATGAGCTTTGCGAAATCAAA
>NW_027127314.1:0-4829 GCF_037325665.1 Littorina saxatilis
CACACACACACAGCTAGATAATAAATCATCTGATATGTTTCCTTGTTCATATGCTTTTTTCAAGTCATAAACGTAAACAATGAATGGTTTTACTGGGATTTTGTGCAGCGTTTTGTATTATCTGCGTTGTTGTCGGATTTAAATACTCTCTCAAAAACTGGGTATCTAATCACGACCGATAAGATTTTCCCCTTTTCGATTAAAAAGTACAATGAGATTTAGTCAGAACCATAACATTATTCTTCCAAAAACACTTATTAACATCCATGTAAAAGAAACACAACTCTGTTCATCAAATTATCTCACCCTTTGCAAGAAACGTATGGCGAAGGCACATTTCGCGCCGCGGTGCAGATGACGCAATTAACTCTCGTGACGAAACGATTGGTTCGTGACGTCGCGTCATCAACCGTTCATGAATGGCCCTTGTATGAATGGCATTCTTTCTGTTGGGATGACGTGTGAACCTCATCATTAGTGACTTGGAAAATCGGTCGGATTTAGGTATCCCCGAAGTCGGTCGGAATTGGATACACTTACCCTACACTCTTCCACACTGACAGGCGCGCGCGCACGTACGCACGCACATATGCAACAATAACAATGACAAAAATCAAACTTTTAAAAGCACTTGAAAGTTAATAAACAAAGCAACTATTGATTCCCTACGATTATATGATCGTGACTGGCTCTCTTTCCAAGTTGGAACGTTTTCAATCTGCTGTCTGACGTCATCAAAGTGTTGAAAAACGTACGGCGATGTCTATAAAACTCTCACTTGACCACAACATTCACAATGCAGTGCATTCAAGGATTGAAAAAAAACCACTGGCGTTGATCAGACACAGTCACTGAATGTTGTTATTTTACAAATGAATCTGCTTAACATTTGGTAAGAAATGACCGTCAATAGTGCCGGGCGGTCGTGAGAATTCAAGGTTTTCAGAGACAGACAGTAAATAACGTGCTCTGAAATAAACACATGCCGAAAAATTCTTTAGTCAGCCAGTTGATCATCTGCCTGACAACGGATAGGAAGTATAAAATTGGTCGCATCATGGCAATTTGCTGTGTATGGCGGTCATGGCAGACGATTTGTCTTCAGGACGGTCGTGAGAAAAAATGAGACAGACACCTTGCCCGAGTGACTAGACAGTAAATAACGTGCTCTGAAATAAACACATGCCGAAAAATTCTTTAGTCAGCCAGTTGATCATCTGCCTGACAACGGATAGGAAGTGTAAAATTGGTTGCATCATGACAATTTGCTGTGTATGGCGGTTATAGCAGACGATTTGTCTGCAGGGCGGTCGTGAGAAAAAATGAGACAGACACCTTGCCCGAGTTACTAGACAGTAAATAACGTGCTCTGAAATAAACACATGCCGAAAAATTCTTTAGTCAGCCAGTTGATTATCTGCCTGACAACGGATAGGAAGTGTAAAATTGGTTGCATCATGACAATTTGCTGTGTATGGCGGTTATAGCAGACGATTTGTCTGCAGGGCGGTCGTGAGAAAAAATGAGACAGACACCTTGCCCGAGTGACAAAATGACCAAGCGCAAGTAGAATAAGCCGTAGTTAGCCTTTCAAAACCCTTTCATGTCGTGATTTGATGGAAATTGCTACTTATTAAAAGCATGTTACGTCCAAACCTTTTAACAGCCATTCCAACTGAACAGATTTGTAATTAACGTTTTTGAGACAGACACATTTAGAAAAAAGACCGTTTACTTCACATGCGATTGTATCGACTAAACATAAACACATTCATTGTTTTTTTTAACTAAGTGTGTTCATCTATCTCTGTTCTTTGGTTTCGAATGTACTTTTCACTGGATTTCTTTGTGGGTTTTTGTACTGGTGCCTTTGTCTATTGCAATGTGGCTAAAAAGGGAAATCGTGTCTGTCTCATTTCTCACGACCGCTGGTGGGGAATACAAACTTGACTTAAATTCGATCAAAGTTTATTTTTCATATGTAAATTCCGAAGACATTCGAGACAGACCAGTGAAAATTCACGACAAAACAAAACGAAACATTTTATTTAATATCAAAGTCAGGGACATACCCGACTCTGAAGACTGTGAAACCTGTCTGGAGCTAGAGGCGTAATAAGCAGATAAAAAATACCACGACCACAGAACGCGGAGAAAACTACCATCCGGGGAGGGAGTCGATCACGAGACAATGGGGTCACATAAGGTTAGGGAAAAGCGAGGCGGATAGAAGAGTGGGGAAGGGGAGGAGTCGGGAGTGGGGGGGGGGGGGGGGGTGAGAGGGAAAGTGGAATGTCAGGGGGAAACATAACTTAGATGTCACCGAGGGGGAGACTTTGACGTCAGCATCGAATTCCGATGGCGAAGAGGGTTCAGAGGAAAAATGTCCTCGTTTAACGGTTCTCGGGCGAAACATGACATTTGCTCGTTAGTCTTAGAGTGGAGACGTGCAGAGTATCAGGTCGCGTGCAAGTCCAGCCTCTTGTCTCTCAGCCGTCAACTTACATCGGCCTCTGTTGCAAACGTCAGCGTATACAATAAAACCGCCTAACAAATAAATTTCAAGTGACAATGGCGGGTAAAATGGATTAAAGTGTGCGCTGAGGCAGAGCCATAAACAGGGGTGATAATCATGAGAGGGACCGGTGAGAACAAGATGGCGCGCAGATGAGTGGAAACGACGGTGACAGACCGGAAATGGGACCGCACCTCATCGCTTTGTCTGAGAATTGTCTCACTTGAGGGTCTGCCGGCTGAAAGACTTTCTGACCTCCCTTGGCTTGTCTTATTTTCTGTGCGACCCTTCGTGTGGCTGTCTCTCTCTCAGTGTCTCTGTCTTTCTTACCAGCAAAGAAGTCGAATACGGATAAATCCTCCTAGTCGAGGGGTTAAAGTAATTTAAAAAAAAAACATGTTTGTGAGGTTAAAGGCACAGTAAGCCTCCCGTAAACCATCACATATATACTGTCAGGCTTTTACACACAGTACAAACACCCTTCCATTTGAACGCTCACCAAACGGGAACATCCTAGTATAGGTGCCCTCCGTAAAGAGCGAGCAGTTTTCAAAGAATTTAATTTTGCGTGGTTTATCTTACCCCTGAGCCATCGTGAACCCGTGTGATCAAGTTTCCCTTTTTCACAAGGTAGTCGTCAGTTAGTAATTTGAATGCGACTCGCTGTGAGCTTATCTGCGGAACTGGCAATGCTAACAAACCGTCGTCTGCTACGAAAACCACGGCCTTGCGTGACCCTGCTTCCGGGCTTTTCTTTTTTCAAACTTTCAAAACTTCGAATTGTACTGATCTTGTCTTGATGAAAAAATAATTCTTTTAGGATTTAAGAATGTTTGTGTAACAAGCTTTCAATTTATTATTTAGATTTTAAAAGTTAGGTCTAGCGCCAAAACGCACCACGGTCCGATTGTCTCTGACACTCTCTCCGCAAAATTAATTCTTTGAAAATTGCTCGCTCTTTACGTAGGGCACCTAGGATGTTCCCGTTTGGTGAGCGTTCACATGGAAGGGTGTTTGTACTGTGTGTAAAAACCTGACAGTATCTGTGATGGTTTACGGGAGGCTTACTGTGCCTTTAAACAGTTGCATAAACATGCAGGCAAGATTGATATCAACATGATGTACACTCTCAAGAAAGAAAATTTAATTGAACAGATGGTAAACGAAGAGCTCGTCGCATAGCCGTAAAATTTCGCCTACATGATATGTTATCCTGTTTTATAAAGGAAACTTCTGGAGCATTTTCGAGCGGATTATTGCAGGTGTGCCTCGATAAGTGCACAGCGATTTTTTGCTCAGACTTCCTGCGGTCAAATTCGCCAGACAACGCTTTCAATAAGGTGTCGCTGAAATTCTTAAGTATGCTGCTAAGATCCCACAGTAAGTCTATGCCGTCTACCTTTTGGAAGAATATATTCAACAGGTAGTTTCTGTCTACATATTTCGGATTGTCGTCTGCGAGGTCAATTAGGCCAAACAAAAATGTAATGTTGGTTTAGGGTAACGTGACCACAAAAAAATAGGGTCTGCAGATCGGTTAAAAAAACAAAAATCTATTTTTAGTTTTGGTATGGTTAGCAAAATGTGCCAGAGGCTGTTTTTGTAGTGTTTTTTTCAGAAATGAAAAAAAAGTTTTAGGGACCGCGGGAAAAAATAGGGTCGGTCTGGTTACCCTTAACCAACATATATTTTTGTTTGGCCTTACGCAAGAGTCCTAAAGCAGTTCTCCGACGGCGGAAACATATGGAGTCCTCAATTTAAAACACTACATCTTTTCAGTTTAGAAAGATCACTTTCATATAATTTGTTTGAAAAATTAAAAAAATACCACACTGTAGACTGTATTTTGGGGGCCCGGTAGCTCCGCTGGGAGAGCACTGGACCTGTGATCCGCGAGCCACGGGTTCGAATCCAGGCGAGGACGGACACAGGTCAACTTAATGTGCAGACTCAGAGATGGTATCTATGTCCCATACCCGTGTCACCATTGTTGCACGTAAAAGACCTCGGTCATTCTGCCATAAGTGCAGGTGGCTGATTACACCTAAATACGCACACACCTGGGTAGCGCGACTCTGTTGCTGCTAGCTTTCCCCTGGGAGGAAGCGACCCAAAGTTCCCAGAAATTGGACAATGAAGTAATGAAAAATAAAATGAAATGAATGATTCTTCAAATTCTAAATTCGACAGAAAACTTTACCACAATGGCTTGTTCACTTCTAAATCTTCTTAGTTCCATTTTTGTTGTTTTCTCATATACTGATATAGCCATCAACTTACTCATTCTCACTTTGTCTCATTTTCAAAAAGAAAA
>NW_027127315.1:5000-12500 GCF_037325665.1 Littorina saxatilis
CTAACCCTAACCCTAACCCTAACCCTAACCCTAACCCTAACCCTAACCCTAACCCTAACCCTAACCCTAACCCTAACCCTAACCCTAACCCTAACCCTAACCCTAACCCTAACCCTAACCCTAACCCTAACCCTAACCCTAACCCTAACCCTAACCCTAACCCTAACCCTAACCCTAACCCTAACCCTAACCCTAACCCTAACCCTAACCCTAACCCTAACCCTAACCCTAACCCTAACCCTAACCCTAACCCTAACCCTAACCCTAACCCTAACCCTAACCCTAACCCTAACCCTAACCCTAACCCTAACCCTAACCCTAACCCTAACCCTAACCCTAACCCTAACCCTAACCCTAACCCTAACCCTAACCCTAACCCTAACCCTAACCCTAACCCTAACCCTAACCCTAACCCTAACCCTAACCCTAACCCTAACCCTAACCCTAACCCTAACCCTAACCCTAACCCTAACCCTAACCCTAACCCTAACCCTAACCCTAACCCTAACCCTAACCCTAACCCTAACCCTAACCCTAACCCTAACCCTAAACCCTAACCCTAACCCTAACCCTAACCCTAACCCTAACCCTAACCCTAACCCTAACCCTAACCCTAACCCTAACCCTAACCCTAACCCTAACCCTAACCCTAACCCTAACCCTAACCCTAACCCTAACCCTAACCCTAACCCTAACCCTAACCCTAACCCTAACCCTAACCCTAACCCTAACCCTAACCCTAACCCTAACCCTAACCCTAACCCTAACCCTAACCCTAACCCTAACCCTAACCCTAACCCTAACCCTAACCCTAACCCTAACCCTAACCCTAACCCTAACCCTAACCCTAACCCTAACCCTAACCCTAACCCTAACCCTAACCCTAACCCTAACCCTAACCCTAACCCTAACCCTAACCCTAACCCTAACCCTAACCCTAACCCTAACCCTAACCCTAACCCTAACCCTAACCCTAACCCTAACCCTAACCCTAACCCTAACCCTAACCCTAACCCTAACCCTAACCCTAACCCTAACCCTAACCCTAACCCTAACCCTAACCCTAACCCTAACCCTAACCCTAACCCTAACCCTAACCCTAACCCTAACCCTAACCCTAACCCTAACCCTAACCCTAACCCTAACCCTAACCCTAACCCTAACCCTAACCCTAACCCTAACCCTAACCCTAACCCTAACCCTAACCCTAACCCTAACCCTAACCCTAACCCTAACCCTAACCCTAACCCTAACCCTAACCCTAACCCTAACCCTAACCCTAACCCTAACCCTAACCCTAACCCTAACCCTAACCCTAACCCTAACCCTAACCCTAACCCTAACCCTAACCCTAACCCTAACCCTAACCCTAACCCTAACCCTAACCCTAACCCTAACCCTAACCCTAACCCTAACCCTAACCCTAACCCTAACCCTAACCCTAACCCTAACCCTAACCCTAACCCTAACCCTAACCCTAACCCTAACCCTAACCCTAACCCTAACCCTAACCCTAACCCTAACCCTAACCCTAACCCTAACCCTAACCCTAACCCTAACCCTAACCCTAACCCTAACCCTAACCCTAACCCTAACCCTAACCCTAACCCTAACCCTAACCCTAACCCTAACCCTAACCCTAACCCTAACCCTAACCCTAACCCTAACCCTAACCCTAACCCTAACCCTAACCCTAACCCTAACCCTAACCCTAACCCTAACCCTAACCCTAACCCTAACCCTAACCCTAACCCTAACCCTAACCCTAACCCTAACCCTAACCCTAACCCTAACCCTAACCCTAACCCTAACCCTAACCCTAACCCTAACCCTAACCCTAACCCTAACCCTAACCCTAACCCTAACCCTAACCCTAACCCTAACCCTAACCCTAACCCTAACCCTAACCCTAACCCTAACCCTAACCCTAACCCTAACCCTAACCCTAACCCTAACCCTAACCCTAACCCTAACCCTAACCCTAACCCTAACCCTAACCCTAACCCTAACCCTAACCCTAACCCTAACCCTAACCCTAACCCTAACCCTAACCCTAACCCTAACCCTAACCCTAACCCTAACCCTAACCCTAACCCTAACCCTAACCCTAACCCTAACCCTAACCCTAACCCTAACCCTAACCCTAACCCTAACCCTAACCCTAACCCTAACCCTAACCCTAACCCTAACCCTAACCCTAACCCTAACCCTAACCCTAACCCTAACCCTAACCCTAACCCTAACCCTAACCCTAACCCTAACCCTAACCCTAACCCTAACCCTAACCCTAACCCTAACCCTAACCCTAACCCTAACCCTAACCCTAACCCTAACCCTAACCCTAACCCTAACCCTAACCCTAACCCTAACCCTAACCCTAACCCTAACCCTAACCCTAACCCTAACCCTAACCCTAACCCTAACCCTAACCCTAACCCTAACCCTAACCCTAACCCTAACCCTAACCCTAACCCTAACCCTAACCCTAACCCTAACCCTAACCCTAACCCTAACCCTAACCCTAACCCTAACCCTAACCCTAACCCTAACCCTAACCCTAACCCTAACCCTAACCCTAACCCTAACCCTAACCCTAACCCTAACCCTAACCCTAACCCTAACCCTAACCCTAACCCTAACCCTAACCCTAACCCTAACCCTAACCCTAACCCTAACCCTAACCCTAACCCTAACCCTAACCCTAACCCTAACCCTAACCCTAACCCTAACCCTAACCCTAACCCTAACCCTAACCCTAACCCTAACCCTAACCCTAACCCTAACCCTAACCCTAACCCTAACCCTAACCCTAACCCTAACCCTAACCCTAACCCTAACCCTAACCCTAACCCTAACCCTAACCCTAACCCTAACCCTAACCCTAACCCTAACCCTAACCCTAACCCTAACCCTAACCCTAACCCTAACCCTAACCCTAACCCTAACCCTAACCCTAACCCTAACCCTAACCCTAACCCTAACCCTAACCCTAACCCTAACCCTAACCCTAACCCTAACCCTAACCCTAACCCTAACCCTAACCCTAACCCTAACCCTAACCCTAACCCTAACCCTAACCCTAACCCTAACCCTAACCCTAACCCTAACCCTAACCCTAACCCTAACCCTAACCCTAACCCTAACCCTAACCCTAACCCTAACCCTAACCCTAACCCTAACCCTAACCCTAACCCTAACCCTAACCCTAACCCTAACCCTAACCCTAACCCTAACCCTAACCCTAACCCTAACCCTAACCCTAACCCTAACCCTAACCCTAACCCTAACCCTAACCCTAACCCTAACCCTAACCCTAACCCTAACCCTAACCCTAACCCTAACCCTAACCCTAACCCTAACCCTAACCCTAACCCTAACCCTAACCCTAACCCTAACCCTAACCCTAACCCTAACCCTAACCCTAACCCTAACCCTAACCCTAACCCTAACCCTAACCCTAACCCTAACCCTAACCCTAACCCTAACCCTAACCCTAACCCTAACCCTAACCCTAACCCTAACCCTAACCCTAACCCTAACCCTAACCCTAACCCTAACCCTAACCCTAACCCTAACCCTAACCCTAACCCTAACCCTAACCCTAACCCTAACCCTAACCCTAACCCTAACCCTAACCCTAACCCTAACCCTAACCCTAACCCTAACCCTAACCCTAACCCTAACCCTAACCCTAACCCTAACCCTAACCCTAACCCTAACCCTAACCCTAACCCTAACCCTAACCCTAACCCTAACCCTAACCCTAACCCTAACCCTAACCCTAACCCTAACCCTAACCCTAACCCTAACCCTAACCCTAACCCTAACCCTAACCCTAACCCTAACCCTAACCCTAACCCTAACCCTAACCCTAACCCTAACCCTAACCCTAACCCTAACCCTAACCCTAACCCTAACCCTAACCCTAACCCTAACCCTAACCCTAACCCTAACCCTAACCCTAACCCTAACCCTAACCCTAACCCTAACCCTAACCCTAACCCTAACCCTAACCCTAACCCTAACCCTAACCCTAACCCTAACCCTAACCCTAACCCTAACCCTAACCCTAACCCTAACCCTAACCCTAACCCTAACCCTAACCCTAACCCTAACCCTAACCCTAACCCTAACCCTAACCCTAACCCTAACCCTAACCCTAACCCTAACCCTAACCCTAACCCTAACCCTAACCCTAACCCTAACCCTAACCCTAACCCTAACCCTAACCCTAACCCTAACCCTAACCCTAACCCTAACCCTAACCCTAACCCTAACCCTAACCCTAACCCTAACCCTAACCCTAACCCTAACCCTAACCCTAACCCTAAACCCTAACCCTAACCCTAACCCTAACCCTAACCCTAACCCTAATCCGCTCCCTCGGGCAGCTGGCTCACATAAAAAAACGCTTCAAAAAATTATAACTAAATAACTACTGCACATAGCTTCTTTAAATGTGGCTCAGGGTTAGCCAAAGTGCGCTAGCCCCGTTTGCACTTACTTTCATCTAATTACCTTATTTAGTTTTTTTTTTTAATTTTTTTTAAAGTTCGAGTTACCGTGAACCGGACCTTTTTGGCTCTATCTCAGCCCCAAATAAAGTTAGATGACCCATTTTTTGATTAAAATGGATCTCAAGGGGGCCCCCATTACTTATAAAATACTTTGGGCCAGGGTCAGTGTTTGAAAAATCTCCAAAAAGGTACCTAACCTTATGATTTTTCGATCTACCCCAACTTAACAGCATTTTGGGGTGCACATGCATTTCAAAATCCAAATTTGACCAAAAACAATTTTTTTGGTCATTTCTGGTCGGATCGAAATGAAACTTGTCCCATTGAACAGGGTTTCATCAACTCTATTACATATCCAAAAATTATTGAAATCGCTTTCTTAGAAATGTCAAGGTCAGCAAGGTAAAATTACATCAGGGTCAGCTCAACGAAACGCACGGTTTACGGTAACTAGCCCTTATGATTAAGCATAACTTTTTTATTTCTTGCCCTTTTTAGCTAAATTTCGCCAAGGACACACGTCTACCTTGCATCATAACGCACGCTTACTTACAAATTCTCCAAAGCACATACTTCAGTCTAACCGTCGGGAGGTAATTCCAAAGTTAGACGTTTTTCGGTTTACGAACAAAACAGAAATTTCAAACCTTTCAAAATCAACCTTCCTTTCGCAGTACAGTATCCAAGATATTGTCAGTAGTAGGGCTGGTAGTGCTTATCAATTGCACAATGTTACAAGGCTCTAGGGTTAATACATTCTCATTCTCAGGGCTACAAAAGTCATTCCCAAAAAACACGTTTTCGTAAACCGTCAGAAGATTTTAGTATTAATTTCATATCAAAAAACTAAGTTTTTCCAACTTTTTTGTCTCTGGGTCAAAGTGCACAATTTTTTGCACACAGTGAGATTTCAAAAAGAAATGAAGAAAGAAACACCTCACAAGTGATTATTCAAGCCACGAGCGATCACAAGCGATGAAAAGTAGTCAACCAACATTACGTCTGACTGCATCTACTTTAAGTGAAGACTTTGCATGACCATGAACAAAGAAAACAATGCAAACTGTTATCCTCTACTTATTACAAAAGGTTTCACCCAAATTGGACAATTTACTGATTTGTTATCAATTTTTCAAACCTAACCCTGGCAAGGTAACCAAGTCGTAAACCGTCTTAAGATTATGACTATTTTAAGTGGTAAAACCACTAATTCTCTCATAACTTTTTTGTTCATGGTCACATTTTGGATTTTCTTGCACCAAAACCTTAGTTATCATGTCAGCTTTTATTTTTTGCAATAAAATTTTTGCGATAAATTTCAAAACGTCATAACTTTTTTTTTTTTCAATCAGGTATTTTTATATTTCCGTATTGCATACATATGCTTCTTTTTTACCTTTGTGCCAAATATGCAAGTAATCCCTTTATAACTTTGCTCAGGATTGTCAATCAAAAAAAAAGGTGGGAAACCTCATATCTTTTTCGTTTACAAACTTAGCCTTTTGGAATCCACACATGTCATACTTATCCATAAGTTCTATCATCACTCAAAAGTGCAAGCAACTATCTACCAAAACACACTTCAAATTTCAGAACATTTTTTTTTAACGAAAAACAATCATAACTCCTTTCTTTATTGATCGATTCCTTCCAAATTGCACCATATTGTGCCTTCCAATGTGTTCTACATGTGGTGTAAGTTTCATCCTCCTCAAATCTAAACTTTTTTTTTCTCGAATTTTTCAAAATCCTAACCCTAGACAGGTAAACTAGGGTTAGACGGTCAACCATCCTTCATTGGACCACGTGATCAATTCGTCCATTTTCAAAACGTGAAAACTCATCGAATAGGCATTTTCTCTGTAACCCTTGCACAAGAAAAAACTCATTTCGACCATTGCGCTTCCTTTTTTACAAGTTTGGAGAAAATCACATGTATATCCACATTGCTATGAGTGATTAAAATTTTCTGATAGTCAGTGAAGGATGGTTTACAAGTCTAACCCCTAAATTACCTTTCCAGGGTTAGGGTTAGCTTGGGTAACACTGGCGTTAGGAAAACGTGTTTCGTAAACCGTCTTAAGATTTCTGTATTAAAATTATCAAAATTACATAACAGTTTAACTTTTTTGTCTCTGGCTAAAACTGCACAATTTTTTACACACAGTTATATTTCATAAAGAAACTTTAACCCTAACCCTAACCCTAACGTTGATATTGGCCTGTAAGTTTTAACACAATTGTAAGTAGAAATTGTCAGACATAGGATTACACCAATAGAACATCACAGGGCCCCAAAAAGCAATGGCCAGGGTTAGGATTTTTCAAAAGGGAGATAATTTCGTCAAAATGTCGGAACAGTTATCTGTCCCTGTTTTGACCCTAAGCTAACAATGATTCTACACCAATAGAACATCACAGGGCCCCTAAAAGCAATGGCCAGGGTCAGGGTTATAGACCTGTGCTTTTTGGGGCCCTGTGATGTTCTATTGGTGTAGACGTACAGTGTCATAATTTGCTTTTAATCGAAAAAAAAATGAAGAAATGTATTTTTTTGAATTTCAATCATGCAGAGGTGTACTACTTATTGTCTAATATCAGGTGTCTTATTTTCTAAGGAATAGGGTCAATGCTTTTTTTTTAGGATTTTTTTCCAATTTTTCAGGAACCTAACCCTGGTCAGGTAACTCGGGCTACACCGTTAACCGTCTTAAGTTCTTCTACTACATTGGACATAGCCAAAATTTTCTAAAAATGACATGGTCATTTTCTTTATTTACTATCCAAATTCACTGAATTTTTGCATGGTAGTACGTTATCATAATTAAAACTAGCATGCAGGGTTGTCATCCTCTGCGTCAAGCTTTCATATTGTTTTTTTATTGTTGAAATTTTACACTTTGCTTTTCCTTTCCCATTTGTGACTTTATGAAGCTACCAACATGCACTTTTCAGGTTTTGTACGGATGGGGAGCACAAACCA
>NW_027127315.1:20000-32266 GCF_037325665.1 Littorina saxatilis
CTCTACTGGGCCGCCGGTTAACCTCGACATGCTCTAACTTTTGATGTACATGTTTTTTCGCCAAACTTTTTCGGTCAGAGGCGTCCGCGTGAGCTCACCAGCCGTATTTGAAGAATAAAAAAAAATTGAAATTTTTAAGGGCAAAAAAGTTCACTCGCCTGCCCTAGCACGGAGCCGCCCCACTAAAACACAGCTTTTGCTCTACTGGGCCGCCGGTTAACCTCGACATGCTCTAACTTTTGATGTACATGTTTTTTCGCCAAACTTTTTCGGTCAGAGGCGTCCGCGTGGGCTCCGGGTCCGTATTTGACAAGAAAAAAAAATCCAATTTTTTTACCGGCAAAAACCTTCACTCGCCTGCCCCAGCACGGAGCCGCCCCACTAAAACACAGCTTTTGCTCTACTGGGCCGCCGGTTAACCTCGACATGCTCTAACTTTTGATGTACATGTTTTTTCGCCAAACTTTTTCGGTCAGAGGCGTCCGCGTGAGCTCACCAGCCGTATTTGAAGAAAAAAAAAAATTTGAAATTTTTAAGGGGAAAAAAGTTCACTCGCCTGCGCCAGCACGGAGCCACCCCACTAAAAACAAACACAGTAGCTTTTACCTCGGTTCACTGTCGGTTCACCTCGACCTTTACCAGGCTCTAACTTTTGATGTACATGTTTTTTCGCCAAACTTTTTCTGTCAGAGGCGTCCGCGTGGGCTCCGGGTCCGTATTTGACAAGGAAAAAAAATCAAATTTTTTTACCGGCAAAAACCTTCACTCGCCTGCCCTAGCACGGAGCCACCCCACTAAAACACAGCTTTTGCTCTACTGGGCCGCCGGTTAACCTCGACATGCTCTAACTTTTGATGGACATGTTTTTTCGCCAAACTTTTTCGGTCAGAGGCGTCCGCGTGGGCTCCGGGTCCGTATTTCACCACAAAAAAAAATTGAATTTTTGGACCTGCAAAATCGTTCACTCGCCTGCGCTAGAATCGTCGGCGTAGTAGCTGGTAAAGTTTGGCCAAATTTTGTTCAATTTTTTGACCTCGACCTTTACCGCTATGTTATATTATAACTTTTCCTCTAACCCTTTTTTCGCCAAACTTTTCCTGTCAGAGGCGTCCCCCGCTCCGGAGACTTGTTCCTTACCACGACCTTTGCCACTACTGACGGCCCTTCATTTTTCGTCAGTACCTCCCCCGTGCCAGGAGTGGGTAAGTTGCCTGCTGCCTTCCTTGGATCAGCGTGGTGGACAGCCTTAGTTTCTCATGCTCCCTCTCTGGAATCGAACCCTATTGATAATACTATCATAAGCCACAAACGAAACAGGAGTAGTCAAGCTCTGTTTACCAAACAAAACAGTAGTAACCAGCCGCCCTAAGTACAAAAAAAAAAAAAAACAACCATGCCGACGATTCTAGGTCGCCGCACGTCCGTCCTCCACATCAGTATAGATCCGCCGCGTCACCTGGGTAGGGTCCCGACACTGAATGTGTTTAAAATGTACGAAATTTGGACCAGGCATCCAGGATGACTTGAAAAGTGTGGTGGGGGGCCTTAGGGCGACTCTGTCTGCCCAATCCATTTTGGTAAAAGTTCCCGCCTTTTTCTCGTTTTGGGGACTTAGTTACTTTTGGGCCCAACCACGACCTTTACCAGGCTATAACTTTGGATGTAAACGCTTTTTTCGAAAAACTGTTGATGTCAGAGGCGTCCGCGTGAGCTCACCAGCCGTATTTGAAGAAGAAAAAAAATGGAAATTTTTAAGGGCAAAAAAGTTCACTCACCCTACTGAGCGCCAGCACGGCGCCGCTACCCGTAGTAGCAGCAGTACTATACCAGTAATCCACCTCGACCTTTACCAGGCTCTAACTTTTGATGTACATGTTTTTTCGCCAAACTTTTTCGGTCAGAGGCGTCCGCGTGAGCTCACCAGCCGTATTTGAAGAAAAAAAAAAATTTGAAATTTTTAAGGGGAAAAAAGTTCACTCGCCTGCGCCAGCACGGAGCCGCCCCACTAAAACACAGCTTTTGCTCTACTGGGCCGCCGGTTAACCTCGACATGCTCTAACTTTTGATGTACATGTTTTTTCGCCAAACTTTTTCGGTCAGAGGCGTCCGCGTGAGCTCACCAGCCGTATTTGAAGGGAAAAAAAATTTGAAATTTTTAAGGGGAAAAAAGTTCACTCACCCTACTGAGCGCTAGCACGGCGCCGCTACCCGTAGTAGCAGTAATCCACCTCGACCTTTACCGGCATGTTTTTTGTTCCTGTAACTGTTGATTTGTCCACAAACTTTTTTCTGTCAGTCGTCCGCCTGGGCGGCCCCCCCGGGTCCCATATTTGAGAGAGAAAAAAAAAGGGTGAGGACTTTTGGACCCTTTTTCTACTGGCAGGAGGCTACCGTAGGAACTGACAGCTTTTGCCAATACATGTACAGTCACTTGACTGCCGTTTTGTGTGTTTTTTGGCGCCAAATTGAAAAAAAGGTTACAAATATTCATAACAAATTCAGTTTTGGGTCTTTTTCAAATCTGCTTCATGCATCCAGTCTGTGAACCATGTGGCTAGGCGCTGACAGTCCAAAAAGTGCAGAAAGGCGAAAAATGAAGATTTTTCCTTCTTACAAGAAAATGTGTGATTGATTTGGCACCTATTTTACAAGTCACCCAAACTTTTCTAAGTCCAAAAAAGGTTACAAATATTCATAACAAATTCAGTTTTGGGTCTTTTTCAAATCTGTTTCATGCATCTTTTCTGTGACCACTATGGCTATGTACTGACACACACACACACACACACACTAACACACACACACGCACACAAACACACTGACAAAACACACACACACACACACACACACACACACACACACACACACACACACACACACACACACACACACACACACACACACACACACACACACACACACACAAACACACTAACACACTAACACACACACACCAACACACTCATAGTAGGATTTCCAAGCCGCCGGCGCCCAAAACTCAGCCTCTAAAACCCCATGCAAAAATCGTGCCTTTTCAAACAAGCCGCCGCGCTCGGCGGCTTACCGGTCACAATTCTCGTGATATTCGTGAATTCTCGGTCACTCGGCGCGGGCGGTTTTCAACACAAAAACACACACACACACACACACACACACACACACACACACACACACACACACACACACACACACACACACAAACACACTGACAAAACGCACGCACACACACAAACACACTGACAAAACGCACACACACACACACACACACACACACACACACACACACATTGACACACGCGCTTCAAATAAGCTTAATTTCACCCTCAGTGTTGTCACAATTGGTGGTCTACAGGAATCGCCTTGCCATTTTTTATTAGGGCATTGTTTACATTGACATTAGGCAGGGGAGGTCAAACCTCAAGAGGTTCCAAAAAACTTGAGCTGTTCCAGGACACTGCACCGGTCTGGCTCTAATCAAGGCGAGTCTGGAACACTATATAGCGCGCGGCGGGTCCACCCCACCAAAAACTCAACAAGTCAACATGGAATTAGCCTGTTAGGAATAATTTAGGGTTAGGCCTCACTTTTCGTGCCGCTTGCAAAATAATGGTCATAACAAGTTCACTACTTCAGTTAGGCAGTCTTTTAGTGGGTCTTTTCAGTCAAATCTCTTCAAAACCCTAACCCCCCTGCTACATCAGTCAGTGTTGACATGTACATGTCACTTTTCACTCTTGGAGACTGCAGTACTAACAACAACAAACAAGCAACAACAACAACAACCACAACAACAAAACCCCGCTAAACTGCACAAAACAGCACAAAACACAAACAACAACAACAACTCAACTGCGGCCCCCGCCCGCCGGGAGATACCCCTCGATCAGTACCTAACAATAACATGCACGCTTCTGGCTTGCACGCGCTGAGTCCGCTTTCGCTTTCTATTTGCAGTTCTCTCCGTCTAATCATCACCAAACGACCTCGGCCGTCTCGCCCAACCAATGTCGCTGGCACGTCACACTTTCCCCGCCCCCACGGGTCACAGTAATCCATTATTTTCAACTTCCTGTCAGTGGGGTGCATGTTGCTTTTCCTTTGTTTTTGCGGCCTTCTCACCATCCCAGCTAAGTCAATCCTAATCCTACCCATTCCAAAATTTCCATGGTCACAGCCAAATCCTTCCTGCAAAAAGTGCCCAAATTTTATTGCAAAACAAACACCCAAACACATTCTACCCGCATGGCTAACAAACGAACGAACGAACCAAAACAAAACCAAAACAAACCAGCCAATGTCCTCGACCTTTCACTGACGTACGTCCGGCGCGGCCGTTCGTTTTTTCGCCGCGCTAAAACCATCACATCTATGTCAATCCTAACCCGAAACATTCGCAACTCTGCCACCACACAGCCACATCAATCTTGCAAAAAGTACCCAAGTTTCATTCGACAAGAAACAACACAACACTTCCTACAACCGTCCGTCTGTCGTCAACTGACTGACCGACCTTCCACTGTTGTATACAAGTTGAGTGTTGAGTCATTTCTATTTGGGACCCTCCGCCAACACGGAATGAACACGGAATGAGTTGTCATGTCTCCTTTGGCATCATTTTCACAATTTCTCATTTTTCTCAAGACTTTTTCCATGCTCTATTCACTGGGGACATCCGTTCTAGAAAAGAGCGAAAATGTAGGCAGTTATAAGCCTCTGTATGACACTCTTCCAACACACACTTTTCTCAAGTCAGTACCACACAACCACAGCGCCGCGAGCTTCGCCCTGAGCAGCACAGCGCGCTAAGCCCTTCATACTCTTTAATTTGACACACAAGATTCGTGAACCTTCGTGGCCCCGAGGAATCGCTTTGCGACTATGGCCAAGTTGATCCGGGTTCGAGTCCCGGCGGCAACTCCTAACTTTTTTTTCTTTTTTTCTGTCAATTCTTCTTTACTGTTGTTTATTATGAAGGTATTCATGTTTTGTTTTTACTCCAATCATGTTTTTCAATGTGTAAAATAAATAAATAAATAAATTAATTAATTAATTCATTAATGGATCAAAAAACTTTTTTTTTTTAACTTTTCTTAAATCGTAGGCCTGCGGGCCCTTTGAACCAGTATACCATTTTACAACATTTGAGAGACCAACACATTATGAACACATTATGAACATGGAATAACACACTGCCGCCGGTGTTGGATTCCTGTAAGCACCAATAATGCACTAGAGGCACCGATATAAAGCCAATAGGCACAAACTTCAACAAAATAGGCACCGATTTAACAGTGACACAGCACCAATATGACCGTTTCGGCCCAGAATTGTTCACTAACAAATATGAACCAACTTAACCACCGCCAACCCCAATTATGAAAATTGGTCTCATCAGCAGAGTCTACCCAATCCGGCTACTACACAAATTTAAAAACACTCCATTCTCAGTTTTCATAACTGCTGCCCCAGTCTCGGCAAAATCATCCCGTGAAAATCGTGCCTTCATCCAACAAAGCCGCTAGCGCTCGCCTGCTTGCCGCCCGTGATTTTCGTGAATTCTCGGTAGCAGTTCGCAGCACAGCGCGCTGTGGCGGATTTAAAGGGGTTCAACATGAAAACACACACACACAAACTGACACACTAAGAAAAAACACACCCCAAACACACTGACAAAACACACACACACACACAAGTGACACACACAAGTGACACACACAAGTGACACACACAAAAACACACACGCATGTACTATGCATTACAGTCCATTTTCTAACTCTCTCTTGAAAACTCAGTCTGCTGTGCGGTGCGGCCTCTTTAACCAACCCGGCACTGGCGACGGTGCCGTGCTGTTCGCTCTATTTTGGGTCCTCATTTACATAATAGATCAAACTGCATTTCAATTCATCATTTTGGGGCTTTCATTCCTAAAGTCATGATTCAAAAATACTTTCAAATAAAAGACAAACTAGCAAATAGTCACTTCCTTCCACTGTCCCATTTTCAACATTACTCAATGCGTCTAAATCATAACACAACTGCTCACATAGCATGCAAGCATCACTGACCAGCACAAAAACTAACCCATCCTTTGCCGGGTATATAAAGGAAGAAAAAACATGCACGCTTGTGAACACGCAATGATCCAAACACTGCTACCGCGGCGGGTGCAGGAGATGATGATACCAAAATGAGCAAACCAAAAACGTTCACAATAAGTGCCCTACGATGATACCATGATGACAAAAGTACCGTTGCTAATTTGAAAACCATTTGCTTGGAAGACGCAATGACCTACTTCTCCCTTGCAATATTTTTTTTTATTTTGTTTTAATTGGGCCCCCCCCCCCCCCAAACCATCGCCATTTTCAAACTGATCAGTCCCGCAGACTAGTCTATTATCAACAAATAGCAACAACTTGATACACCCTAACCGTCAACTTTTTGAATAACCCCACTTGAACACAAACTGACTGAGAGCGCCAAGCCACTCCTTAACATAATTATATTGTCCGCAATTCACGTGCGTCTCGTGACAAAAGTTTCACTCCGCGGCGGCACACTGAGTAGCAGCGCTAGTAGGTGACCTATCCTAAAGTTGTTCAGTGTTGGAAGTTCCTATCACAGTGACACTGAATGAGCACCAATATGACACTACAGGCACCGAATTAACGCCCGTAGGCACAAACTTAACCCAAATAGGCACCGATTTAACCCTAACTAAGCACCAATATGACCGTTTCGGCCCAGAACTGTTCACTAACAAATAAGAACCAACTTAACAAGCCGTGACAGCGCTTGTTAACAAGAGCGGGTCGGCCTTGTCGTCTACATCAGTTTTTAGACCCAAACGGCCATCGCCATTTTCAAACTGATCAGCAGAGTCAATTGGTATCTACAAATAGCATATTCTCAACACTGAATACACCAGGCTAACCCAACAAAACTCAGCCAGCTCTAAAACTGATCCCATGCAAAAATCCGCGTGCTGACCCCTTCAACAGTACTGTTGTGTACAAGTTTGAAATGTCTTTGAGCTCTACTGACGGGAGGACCCTTCTCCAACACGGAAAGAGTCTCATGTCACCTTTTGCATGATTTTCAATTTTTTTACATTGTTCTAAAGAGTTTTTTTATGCTCTATCCAGTGGTGAAATCCGTTTTAGAAAAGAGCGTAAATTTAGGGAGTTATAAGCCTCTGATTGACACTGTTCCAACACAGACTTTTCTCAAGCAGGTACCACAGTACAACACAGCAGAACCACCACGCGCCCCGCCGCTGCCGGGTGCGGTTACAGCACGGCTTTTCCGCAATTCCCGTGCATTCTCCGTCACTCGGCACAGCCTCGCGCGGCACACACCATGGGAGATCAATCACTTTTTCTCAACCCCTCACATTTTTGACAGACGCTGTTTTCTCCCTTGCGATAAGTTGCCATCCCGTAATCCAAATTTGATAGCTAGATGGTGATCCGGGTTCGATTCCCGGCAATGGTGGTATTTTTTTGCGTTTTTTGGGTAAATTCTTGTTTACTATTGTTTATTATGAACGTTTTCATGTTTTATTTTGTCTCTAATAATTTTTGTTAGTGTGTAAAATAAATAAATCAAAAAATAAATCACACACACACACACACACACACACACACACACACACACACACACACACACACACACACACACACACACACACACACACACACACACACACTAAAAACACACACACACTAACACACTCATAGTAGCATTTCCAAGCCACCGGCGCGCAAAACTCAGCCTCTAAAACCCCGTGCAAAAATCGTGCCTTTTCAAACAAGCCGCGCTCGACTTACCGCTCACAATTCTCGTGATATTCGTGAATTCTCGGTCACTCGGCGCGGGCGGTTTTCAACACCAAAGCACACACACAAACACACTGACAAAACACACTGACAAAACACACTGACAAAACACACTGACAAAACACGCACACACACACACACACACACACACACACACACACACACACACACACACACACACACACACACACACACACACACACACACACACACACACACACACACACACACACACACACACACACACACACACACACACACACACACACACACACACACACACACACATACATACATACATACACTCTAACGAACCATGGCAGACCAATCACTTTTCAGTCTCACCTTCAACATTTTTCACAAACACGCTATTCTTCCTTTCACTGTGGAACTTGCTCAAGTAGCCACACAGACTCGAACGCACCATGGGAGACCAATCACTTTTCGGTCTCACCTTCAAAATTTTTGACAGACGCGCTATTCTCCCTTTCACCGTGGAACTTGCCTAAGTTGCCCATCCAAACACACGCACACAGAGCGCGCGCTTCAAATAAGCTTAATTTCACCCTCAGTGTTAAGAAGATCGGTGGTCTAGAGGAATCGCCTTGCGACTATGGCCAAGGGGATCCGGGTTCGATTCCCGGCGGCAACTCCTAACTTTTTTTCTTTTTTTCTGTCAATTCTTGTTTACTATTGTTTATTATGAACGTTTTAATGTTTGATTTCTGCTCTAATAATTTTTTTTCAATGTGTAAAATCAATCAATAAATAAATAAATAAATAAATAAATAAATATATAATTTTTTTTTTTTTAAATCCTAGGCCTGCGGGCCCTTTGAAGTATACCTGTAACATTTCACAGACCAACCAAATAACACATTATGAACATGGAATAACACACTGCCGGAATAACACTGTTGGATAAGTAAGCAACAATATAGCTTGCAGCGCAGAACGGACGCGCCGGGTGACATGCCAATCATTTCGTCAGTACTGTGGTGGACGCCGCTCACAATTATTGTCAATTCACGTGCTTTTCGTTTTTTGTGTGCAGTACATTCTCCCGGCGCTAAGCGCGGCACAGTGGCGGCGGTTTTAAATTGACAGACGCGCTATTCTTCCTTTCACTGTGTAACTTGCCTAATAGGTTGCCCATCCAAACACACGCACACCACACAGCGCGCGCTTGAAATAAGCACCAATAATGCACTAGAGGCACCGATATAAAGCCAATAGGCACAAACTTCACCAAAATAGGCACCGATTTAACAGTGACACAGCACCAATATGACCGTTTCGGCCCAGAATTGTTCAGTAACAAGTAAGAACCAACTTAACAAGACTGCCCATCGCCATTTTCAAACTGATCAGCAGAGTCTATTATCTCCAAATATCAACACTGTCAAATATCAATGTCTTTTCATTCCATCCCATGTACTACTGGGGTACTCGCGCGCAAGCAAAACTCAGCCAGCTCTAAAACTGATCCCATGCAAAAATCGTGCTGACCTCGGCGGCCTTCAACGGTTGCAGACAAGTTTGAAATGTCTTGGAGCTATACGGGAGGACCCTTCTCCAACACGGAAAGAGTCTCATGTCACCTTTTGCATGATTTTCAACTTTTGTTACATTTTTCTAAAGAGTTTTTTATGCTCTATCCAGTGTTGAAATCCGTTTTAGAAAAGAGCGAAAATTGAGGGAGTTATAAGCCTCTGATTGACACTGTTCCGAGACAGACTTTTCTCAAGCAGGTACCACTGTAGCACAGAACCAACGCGCGCCGCCAGTAGGTGACATGCCACCGCTGGACTGTTACCGCAATTCTCGTGTGTTACGTGCATTATCGCTCACTCGGCACAGCGCGCGCCTTAAAGAAGCTTAATTTCACCCTCAGTGTTATGAAGAGTTGGTGGTCTAGAGGAATCGCCTTGCAACTATGGCCAAGGGGATCCGGGTTCGATTCCCGGCGGCAACTCCTAACTTTTTTTTCTTTTTTTCTGTCAATTCTTGTTTACTATTGTTTATTATGAACGTTTTAATGTTTGATTTCTGCTCTAATAATTTTTTTTCAATGTGTAAAATCAATCAATAAATAAATAAATAAAGAATGTGTTTTTTTTGTTTTTTTTTTATTAAATCCTAGGCCTGCGGGCCCTTTCAAGTATACCTGTAACATTTCACAGACCAACCAAATAACAATTGAACATGGAATAACACACTGCCTACCGGAATAACACTGTTGGATAACACAGGAGTAAGCACCAATAATGCACTAGAGGCACCGATATAAAGCCAATAGGCACAAACTTAACCAAAATAGGCACCGATTTAACAGTGACACAGCACCAATATGACCGTTTCGGCCCAGAATTGTTCACTAACAATCAAGAACCAACTTAACAAGAGCGCTTTTAAAGGTCCTTGTCTACATTTTTACACCCAAATCACCGCCATTTGACCACCCTAAGCATTCAAACTGATCCCGCAGACTCTATTGTCTACAAACAACAACAACAACAACAACAACAACAACAACAACAACAACAACAACAACAACAACAACAACAACAACAACAACAACAACAACAACAACAACAACAACAACAACAACTTGATACACCCTCTCAAGTTTGTTTTTAATCACAAACTGACTGAGAGCGCCAAGCCAATGTAGCTTACAGCGCAGAACGGACGCGCCGGGTGACATGCCAATCATTTCGTCAGTACTGTGGTGGACGCCGCTCACAATTATTGTCAATTCACGTGCTTTTCGTTTTTTGTGTGCAGTACATTCTCCCGGCGCTAAGCGCGGCACAGTGGCGGCGGTTTTAAATTGACAGACGCGCTATTCTTCCTTTCACTGTGTAACTTGTCTAATAGGTTGCCCATCCAAACACACGCACACCACACAGCGCGCGCTTGAAATAAGCACCAATAATGCACTAGAGGCACCGATATAAAGCCAATAGGCACAAACTTAACCAAAATAGGCACCGATTTAACAGTGACACAGCACCAATATGACCGTTTCGGCCCAGAATTGTTCACTAACAAATAAGAACCAACTTAACAAGACCGCCCATCGCCATTTTCAAACTGATCAGCAGAGTCTATTATCTACAAATATCAACACTGTCAAATATCAATCTCTTTTCATTCCATCCCGTGTACTACTACTGGGGTACTCGCGCGCAAGCAAAACTCAGCCAGCTCTAAAACAAACTGATCCCATGCAAAAATCGTGCTGACCTCGGCGGCCTTCAACTGATGTGGACAAGTTTGAAATGTCTTTGAGCTACACGGGAGGACCCTTCTCCAACACGGAAAGAGTCTCATGTCACCTTTTGCATGATTTTCAACTGTTTTTACATTTTTCTAAAGAGTTTTTTATGCTCTATCCAGTGTTGAAATCCGTTTTAGAAAAGAGCGAAAATTGAGGGAGTTATAAGCCTCTGATTGACACTGTTCCAAGACAGACTTTTCTGCAGCAGGTACCACTGTAGCACAGAACCAACGCGCGCCGCCAGTAGGTGACATGCCACCGCGGGACTAACTGTTACCGCAATTCTCGTGTGTTACGTGCATTATCGCTCACTCGGCACAGCGCGCGCCTTAAAGAAGCTTATTTTCACCGTCAGTGTTATGAAGATCGGTGGTCTAGAGGAATCGTTTTGCGACTATGGCCAAGGTGATCCGGGTTCGAGTCCCGGCGGCAACTCCTAACTTTTTTTTCTTTTTTTCTTTTTTTCTGTACATTCTTCTTTACTATTGTTCATTATGAACGTTTGATTGTTTTATTTGAGTCTAATAATGTCTTATTATTGTGTAAAATAAATAAATAAATAAATAACTGAATACATTTTTTTTTTTTTTTTTTCACTGTTGGATTCCACTTCATAACCCTAACCCTAACCCTAACCCTAACCCTAACCCTAACCCTAACCCTAACCCTAACCCTAACCCTAACCCTAAATAACCCTAACCCTAACCCTAACCCTAAAGCTATAAATAACTCCAAATAAATCCAATTAATTCCAAATAATTGTAAATAATTCCCAATAAATCCTATAAATTCCAAATAATTCCAAAAGGGTAACCTCGACCTTTACCAGGCTATAAATAACTCCAAATAAATCCAATTAATTCGAAATAATTGTAAATAATTCCCAATAAATCCTATAAATTCCAAATAATTCCAAAAGGGTAACCTCGACCTTTACCAGGCTATAAATAACTCCAAATAAATCCAATTAATTCCAAATAATTGTAAATAATTCCCAATAAATCCTATAAATTCCAAATAATTCCAAAAGGGTAACCTCGACCTTTACCAGGCTATAAATAACTCCAAATAAATCCAATTAATTCGAAATAATTGTAAATAATTCCCAATAAATCCTATAAATTCCAAATAATTCCAAAAGGGTA